>NC_070634.1:14212458-14451373 GCF_947347685.1 Pleuronectes platessa
GGGCGGGCCGTTTGTTGTAAATGTGAGTGCTTGCGGTTTGGCCGGCCGCTGGGTGCCTGGTGGCTGTGAAATTCCATCACTTAGAAATTGTGCTCTGGCCTCGACCCCAGGCCACCACACTGGCTCCTAATAAAAGAGCGCAAGCAAAACATTCAAGTACAAACCCATTGTATTGAGCAAAGCTGCAATTAGGAAAAGGAAAAAGCATAGGCGCGCACATACACACACATACACACACAGCGGATCTCCCTACAGTAAAACCAAGAACCAGAAAGTTGTGAGCCAAACAACAGGCAGCTGCCAAGGTCCCGACTGTTTGGGGATTCAACCATTGTGGCCATGCTACATTTAGTCTCAGTGCTAGTGTGCCCTTGCTGCTTCATCTTCCAGCAGCTTCTGGAGCTTACAGTGGATCCACTGTTTATCCCACATCGTTCTGCACTGTGTGTGTGTGTGTGTGTTCGTGTGTGTTTATGTGCGTGACAGTCTCCTCAGGGCTCTTACAAATGCTCCCCAAGTAGTTGTTGTGTTTATGTGTCTGTATCTTTGCATTCCTCTGTATCTAACTGTGCCCAGTCAAGCATTGTAGCACAAAATTAAGTCCTGCTATTCCATAGGCCCTGCAACATCCAGCGGGAACCTGGAGGAGAAAAACACCTCAGCCCGGTTGTGTAGGGGAAATCCAACATTTGGGTTTGGTGTGGGTGACGCAAAAGATCAAGGTTGAGGTCAAGTTTAGGTTGAGCCTCAATAATACATGCACTGCAGCTTCTTCTCTTGACCTCAGGGTGTCAGTAGAGATCAACAGGCGGGTTGGCTGTGATAGGAGGGCGGTGGAAAGTCCAGTAAAAGAGAAAGAGAGGGTGAGGGTTAGATTGAAAGATTGCTTTCTAACACCACAAAAATGATCTAACTCTCTTTACTGGAACAAGTTTTTTCTTTTCTTTTATTTGCTGACTGTTTTTAAAAAATTTGTAGTAGGAGGGAAGAACAACAGAGAACAGTCGTGTCTCAAACCCATAGGCCCCCATGAAGAAGAATGTTAAGCTGAATGTCAAATCAGCTTTACCGACAGTGCGTACATATGAGGAGAAACACATTTGTACTCAATCGATCTACTTTGTTTGATTGTCTTGATTAATAAGATGAGCTACATTTTCAGTGTGGTGAACACTGGGTTTGCATTGCACATGTGTGTACATATAACCTACAACTAACAATTATTTAAATGACTGATTACCTTCTGATTTTATTATTGATTAGATGATTTATTATTTAGTGTATGAAATCAAGAAAAACCCTCTCTGAGCACCACTGAGACTAATGCATGGTTTTATAACCAGCAGATTAGATTACTACGCTTTCGCTTTGCTCTCTGGTCGTCCAAATAACACAATTAATCAGCTATACAGCTAATTCAAAACTCTGCTGCACGACTACTGACTAAGACCACACATAACAGAAAATACCACACAACCCACATCACACCTATTTTAAAATCAGCATGACATGGACTTGCAGCAGACTACTTATCAGAAATGATTAAGGTTTATGAACCAGGAGGACCCCTCCGATCCTCTGGATTTTCTCCTTAAGCTGTTCCATAAAGCAGAACCAAAACAGTTGGTGGTGCTGCTTCCAGCCATTACGCTGGAGAAGCCTTCCAAAGGATCTGAGATGACATGTAAATATTGATATTTTTAAACGTATATTAAAAACCCATCTATTGATTCTGCCTATTAGGTCTTGTTTTATAATTCTATAGGTGTATTATCTGTATTTATTTTGTATGGTTTCTTTTTTTATTGTTGTCTTTTCTGTTATTGATGGCTTTTGTGTGCATTAGTCTTTAAATCTATTGTATTCTAACTTGATTTTAATTCATTTTTAACATCATGTGTTGTCATTCACCTGTTTAGCATTTGATTTATTTGAAAGGTGCTGTATAAATACATTTTGACATTTCAATGACATTTCTAAATCCCTTATTTGATCAACACAGTCCAAACCCCAGATCGGCTGTAGTCCTCATGTGCCTGGCATCTAATTGTAACTTGTATTCGTGACTTTAATCCTTCACCGAAGTCTCGACGCTGTGAAAGTACTTCAGAGAGGTCATGTCTCTCATTTACAAAGCTTTTTAACGTCACTTCATCACAGGCCTCTCTGGGCCCGTCGCCGAACACGACCGAAATAAAATATATCCAGGAATTAGGGAGAGAGGGATGGATTGAGAGAAGAAATGTGTGTGTAAGAGAATGGAGCTGTGTGCTACAGCAGGAGGGCGGAGGCTGCTCGGGGTGGAGGGGAACGTGACAATGAGTGAGTGAAAGTGGCAGAGGGGAAATTTATGCCCACACTTCCAAATCAAAGTGCTCCCCTCAGCATATTTCTCACCTGCCAAAGTCACGCGCTGCACTGTACGGCTCATTCTCTTGCAGCTTGTCAGGAGGAAATAAAGAATTAAAAGATGTCCGGCTACGATCAGCTCTGATAAATATGTAAATTGCAGAAGGGAAGAAAAGTGCCTGTGAAAAACAACATAAATCTAATGGACTCTGAAGGTCAGGCCTGATCGTGCTGGTCAGCTCTTTCTCTGGCCGCGAGTCTTGGGAACTTTGGGTTTGGTCTCATATAAGTTGTGACATGATGTAATTAACCGAGCTCATCCTCATCATTCTTCTTCAGCGGGTACAAAGGAGGTCCTGTCAGGATCGCCTCGAAAACTCGTGGAATATATTTAAATACATAAAGCAACTTTCATAATAAATAGATTACTCTTTAATCTCATCGCTGTCCAAACTTTCCTACATGTAAGGCTGAGGGACAATTTTAAGACTGGCACTAAAATTTATGAGAGCAGTTATCTTATTGGACAGCAAATAGGATCTTAGGTTTTATAATGGAGCAGATGAAATATGGGTATCTAAACTCTTTGGCACACGATGAAGAAGGAAAAAATGCTGCAGTATAAACTGCAACCCTGCGTCATTCCGCACAGTAATACAATAAAAGAAAAAACAATGTCACACTGGGCACAGCTTGATACCACATTATACAGCAACTCTCAAACCAAGGCCTCTGTATATCTCTCTCGCCTCTCTCTGCTCTGTGGGTTTTACACTGTAATAAATTAGCCTCACTTTAGTGAGATGGCAACAAGACACGCTCGGCGCCCTGCTCAGTGCGTCATATCGAGGAGTGGCCCGAGCTGTAAATCGTCACCGCCGCTGGATTTATACAGAGCCTTGGGACGAGATGCAGCAGCGCGCTCTGCCCAGCTGAGTGAGCCCCAACAAGCAGCGAAGATCTGCACTTCTTCAACCAGCCCACACACCCACCCCTCGCTCCACCTGCTAACGCCACCCACTCCGCCACCTCAAGGACAGAGAGAGAGAGAGAGAGAGAGAGAGAGAGAGAGAGAGAGAGATGGGAAGAGAGAGAGAAGAAAAGGAGAGGCAGGGATGTCGGCTGAACTGAGCTCTAAAGTGATAAAGAGTTTTATGATGCCGTTTTCTTCCCCTAGTGTTTGACCAGGTCCCTGACTTAAATTTTGTTTTATTGTGTGCATGTGAACGTGTGTGCGTGGGTGTGTGTGTGTGTGTGTGTGTGTGTGTGTGTGTGTGTGTGTGTGTGTGTGTGTATGTGTGTGTGTGTGTGCTGCAGAGCCTGTGGCGGGGTGCAGATTTATTCAGCATTCAGCTCATCTTATGGTGTGGAAGGCAGGGGCCCTGCCAAGGCCTCCTAACACTTCATTCATAAAGCATCCCCCTGTCACTTCACATATTGCACAGCTAAAGTGTCACAGAGGTGCAGGGTGACGGGAACGAGTCCCATCATAAACACTGCTAATTCACATGAAATAGGAACACAGTATTTTCCCTGAGCATCTGAGACGTCTGGGAAAAGGAGACTACCGAGGGAGTGATGTTTACACGGACAGATAGACAGACAAAGACAAAGAGGATGATTGATGAAAAGACAGAGGACAGTGAAGGGGACAGAGAGACAAATCAAAAGACAAACGAAAGAGGAATGACACATAAAACTTCATTTAAATCTTCCTCCTGTTCTGGTTTTTAAATGTATGTCTTTTCAATGATGGCTGTCTTAAAATCATTGAGTCTAATTGTATTTGTCATTATAGTATAGTTATAAACAGTAATATAGACCTTCAACCAAATAACAAAATTAAACTTATGTAAATGGAATATTGGAAAATTCTGAAGATTATAATTTTTTGCTGACTTTTATGTGACATGAAATCTTCCTTCGACCCGTCGTCTGTTTTTCTCTGCACTCCCTCGTCTGACCCCACCTTCCTTCTTCACTTCCTCTCTTTCTCCTCCACCATCACAGCTATCTATAGGATGTGTACGCAGCTGAAGAGAGTAATCATAGGAATGTGTTGGCCAGAGGTGTGTATGTGAGTGTGTGTCTTTTTTTGTTGATATAGAGAGAGAAAAAGAGAGAGAGAGAGAGAGAGAGAGAGAGACAGAGAGAGAGAGACAGAGCGAGACAGGGGGGGGGGGGGGGTGAGGGGGAGAGGGAGAGAGAGAGAGGTTTACAATGGCTACGTCGAGACACTCCAATTGGCATCACGTCCAGACAGAACGGGGAGGGACAGACAGAAGGAGCGAAAAGGAAATTAGGAGAGTCATAAAAGGGGCAAACGATAGAGACAAAGACACATACAAAAAAGAGAGCGAGAGAGAGACAGAGAGAGAGAGAGAAAGATTGAAGAGCGGAGGAAACCCTTGAGAAGAAAGCATGTAAATACAGCAACGGCGGGCCTCTTAAGTGGAGATGAGGAGGCGGCAGGATAAAAAGCTCTGAGCGCTGTGTGATTATGGATCAATTTGCCGCAATCAAGCCCCCTCATGGCTGGTCCCTGTGAAATGGAGAGGTTTGTGCTCCTCAAGGGCAGCCGTGATGACAATGGAGGTCACAGCAGACGGGAGTGACAGAGTGACAAAGGGAGACACACAAACAGACACGCGAGCATCATAAGCACGGGAAGGAGGGGACACGCTCCGTCTCCAACAAGGTGCGAGCCGGACATCAGCATTCCAGCCCTCGCCGCAGGGCTGTCTAATTATGTAAATGGGAAGAGGTGGTGGGGAGATGCACGCCTTTGGACATCATTGACCATGGAGCAGACTGGTACTACTGTCAGCTCTGGTCCTGTTAGTGCCGCAAATGGGTACTCATGTGGATACAGCATGACAATAATAAACCCAATGAGTGCTGTCCTATTTCACAAACCATTCAGCACTGAATTAAAGCAGCAGAGTCTTGTACTGTGGGAACACAGCGAAGCTAAAAGAGGAACTTAAAGGTCCAGGGTGTAGGATTTAGGGAGATCTATTCTAACAAATGCAGTATAATATTCATAAATGTTTTTTTCATTAGTGAATTAATGACCTGAATCTAAGATGTTTCTACAGTAGCCCTGAAAGAACAAACACTCTCTCATGAGGGCCTCACATTTTGGTGTTGCCTGAAGGTCACAGTAGGTCATACATGATTGGAAGGGGAAGTTCAGGCGAGAAGTCAATTAGTTGCAAATACCAGCTCACCGATTGATGCCGCTAAAACCTGGTTCCCAAGCCTAGATTCTTAGCCTGATTTTCCTCTTTCCAAAATTTTGAACTCACCAACAAAAGCCCCAGATCTGAGCCAGATGTGGAACGGCAGTTGCCACTCGCTACGTGTGAACTCTTCAAAGATGCAATTTGTTGGGCTCGCTGAAATTACGAAAACTACAGCCAATCAGAGCAGACAACCTGGAACTTAGAACCACTAGAGGTCAGCAAAAAACAAGGTTTTCAGCAGTTGTCAGAGCTCTCTTAAATAACATTTAAGTTAAATAGCCTAGGGCATAGAAAAACAATCAAATACTGTATTTTTATACATATGCCACTGAAGGTGAATCATATTAAGACATAAATGTTTTATTACCATGAGGGATTTAACTGTCATTCACTGAAAAGCTATAAACAGTCAAGGTTGAATGAACCATTATGTTCTTCAGTGTGTTCGTTCATCAACAAGACCTTGACAGAATTAGACATTAAAGGTTGTAAATTAATAAAAAAAAAATTTAACTCATTTAAAGTTTGGAATAATTTAGAGCTACATTCATGTTCTAATAAGCAGAATTGCGTGCTCATTATAATGTTACTCATTCTAACTGCTGGGGTCAATGAAATATGATTACACGCAATGCAAGGTTTAGAAATCCTCCCTCGTTACCCCGGCTTGCTGTGAGAATGTGAGCCTTTATTCTTTGTCTAGTCCTCAGCACCAACAACAACTTCAAGCTTTTCTTCATGCCACTTAGAAGCAGCCGGTATCTCTTACAGTCACACACTGTTTTGTGGAGCCCTGTAACTGTGGAGCACGAGTGTGATAGACAGTTAGCACTGAGTGGTAGACTGAGATTCACTGAGAGAGAGACAAAGAGGGAGCTCTGTCATGTATCAAAAGCAATGGGCCCTTTTAGCGATGTGATGGGGACGTCTGGTGCAAAGGCGGAGATGCGGACTGCTTAGGGTTTCAAGGCATTGGTCACAGGCCTCTGTGAAACCCTGACTTCTCCTCTCTCGCCTTCGGAAAATGATGACAGGAGGAGAAGCACATAAAAAGGAGGGATGGCTGGTCTGTGAGCCGCATGATACGGAATCAGAGGCAGCCAGTAATGGCATTTTTTGAAGAATGTGCCACTGAACTTTAAGGGCTGACTTTCTTGAAAGGACAAGTTACAAATAGGAAGAAAGGAGACGGAGAAATGATTTCCCAGGGATATACCCCCCACTGTGTTGCCCTATCGCAGCACCACAGCGAGGGAGTGTGTTTCTCTGTGTGTGTGTGTGTGTGTGTGTGTGTGCGCGCGTGTGTGGGTACGGCACATGACCGTGTATTTGGACAACGCAAGGAAAAATGGTTGCATGTGCACAAGCGGACATACAGTACAGGGACACCTCTGGCTGAACTGGAGCAGTGTGTGGACACAGAGGACAAAGTTTGTTCTTCAATGTCATTCAGGCCACTGTTGCTCAGAGAGAAGTTGTAACCAAAATCCATCTGCCAAGCAGAGCAGAACAGACAGAACTGATCTGTAGTTCTTTATTACTCTGTCTCTTCCTACCTATCAATAATTTCTGAGCCGCAGCAATACAGCCGGGCTGAGGTAAACAACCATAGTGCATCCCAGCTTTAATAACGACCATTACGCCTCCAAGCTGTCTTTCAGTCAATTTTTTCTTCCTTTCTATTCTGTTTGATTCTACCTCTTGTCTTGTCTCTCTCCTCTGTTTTCACCTCACACCTCCAAAGCAACGCAAAGTTACTGTAGATCACATTCAATCTGTAGCCCTGTGTGTGTGTGTGTAGGTGTGTGTCTGTGGTCATGTGTGCATTGCAGGCATCAGCGCAGCACGGCGGCAGCGACAATGTCATCCAGCAGTTTAGTAACAGGCCATTACCTTGTTAATATCAGCCTAATGGGCGGTCTGCTATTTATTTTAAACCGCAGTCATGTTTGTGCCATTATTAGCCACTTAGTGCTCCACTTAAAGCAACAGTCCAGCGGGACACACCAAAAACAATAACAACATAACAAAGACAATGTGATAATTGGCCCTGTCTCTTTATTAGCGCCACAAAAATAAGGAGCCAACGACATTTAGCTTTACACCCCTTCCCACTTTTCACACAGTTCTAAGACGTAGGAGGAAAACAGAACCGGTACACTGTGTAAGAAATATTTTATATTTACATGAGTCAGTAGTTGTCAAACAACAAAAGTGTGCCGCCTTAAATGTCTAAAGGAATTATGGAACTGCATTGCCAGCATTAGTTGTTGAAAAAGATTATAAGATATAATATAATATAAAATAATATTATGCTAATGTTGATGGGTTAAGCAACCAAGCTGTATATAGAGTAATCACAATTATGAGACAGTCATGTATGTTCTGAAAAGGCTCATTGGGTTAGAGTTGATCTCTGTTTTGATACTGATGATATATTTAATTTATACAATAATGATAGAATATAATATATAAACTAAACTATACTAGAAACTAACATCTACTATACTGTACTATACTATGCTATACTATTCTATTCTAAACTAAACTTGAACAATACTAAACATAACTAAACTATTCAATGCTATACTAAACTTTAGCTATAAACTATACTAGGCTATACTGTTAACACTACTACAGAGGTATTTTTACACTGTCATACTTGTACTTTACTTAAGAAACAGAAATTAATACTACCAACACCAAATTCAATGGGATGATACTTAAAATACTAACACTGAAACTCGGATGGAACAATCACTGCTTTGTCTTAGAAATGTACAAACAGACAACGACATGTGTCATTACTAGTCATGTGCATCATTTTCTCCCTGTGTTTTTCTTCATACTTTCACTGGAGGGAGCCAAGATATTTAATAGTTGTAAGAAGCTTATATCTTTCCCTGTCAAGTACTAATGTAAAGCATCTCTGCTTATCGCCAGGCACCTTCAGTGTGCTGCTGCTGTTTACTGTGGAATATGCTACAGAACTTAACTCCCACTAAAGTTTCAAACTGTCAGTTTTACACTCTCTTTGTTTATCGATCAAACATATATCCTTAAACTCAATAATTGCAGCTTTAAGTGCACCATCTTTGAATATTAGATGTAGGAAGGCTACTTTGACTCTGCTACAGTTATTGCCTAAAATGTTGCACTAATCCTTAAGAACATCTCCTGATAGAGAATTTATGAGAAGATAAGGTTTGCTCCTAGCAGCAGTCTTTATTTTTGTAACATTTACAATTTCTGCCATTTTTAGGTGATTAGGCCTTTTCTGTCAGGAGACTCACTCTCCTTATCCTCTTTTAAATCGTGCCATCTGTTTTAATAATTTTATAATGTTTTATGTGATCTTGTTTTCACCATTTTCTCATCTGTAACGGGTTTATTTGGGAATTTTTGTTGTGTGACCTTTAAATGCTTTGTACTGTTTTCTTATAGTTTAACTTGTAAATCACCTTATAACCTTTGTCTGAAAATAAATAAAGTTTATTATTATAATTATTACAATTATGTGTATATTATTATTAGTGTTAAAACCTACATGGACAATGTGTGGTTTATGAAAGATATTGTCCCACATTAATTATTTATCACCCATTTAAAACCCCTGGATTTGGATCAAATTGACTAAAACAAGATGGCAGATAATGCCATATTTAATGCTGAAATACATACGAATACATTTGAGTGTATCCATAAATAAGAATCATATGATTAATCCCATTTTACAGTTGAGGGATATAAATACAGAAAACATGACAAACTATAGCCTGCAGGTCTTTTCTTGCTTTGCTTCCCATCTCAAAGTAAATCAGCTCTCTTTCAGAATCAGTAACTTCTCTCTGAAGTCTGAGAGGAAGAACTCCTGCTACGGAGACACGGTCCACAGCGGCGCATCAAGCGTTTACAAAGACTTTGAACTCGGTTGTGGGTATGTTCAGCTCTTTAGTGATTTCCAAAGCTTTCAGCCCAATATCAGCTCTAGTAATGGGCAATTCTTTTCATTTTTCAGACATAAAGTCACACTTTCTCCTGTCAAGCTTTTTCAAAGCAGCCCGCTTTGGGGCACTGGAAAGATTTTGTCTGACTCCTGGCACATTTTTAAGACTTCCACTGAGGACTCACAGTCTGGGCTGTTGTTCAATGACTCCTGCTTATTGATCATCATATGTCCGTCTGTCACTAAGCTTTATAATATTAAAATTAAGCTTTTGTGTTCCAGTCTCTGTCTGTATAAATATCTGAACTCAAAATGTAAGACAACCTCACTTTTACAAATGTAATCATTCACATTCAGACAGGAACAACAATGACACTGACCACACAAAATGTCCAGAACAAAATACTGCAGATCAATTCTCATTGAATTTCCAGATGTTCCACGTATTTTGCTGATGTTGCACCCTGAGAGGATGAGAAACACCCCAGTCCTTTTTTTTTTCAGGTTTCAAATATTTGATCTAGATCTGTTTCAGCTGCCTGATGAGCTCAAGGACCAGATGGGACATGGTCAAATCAACATGGATTCATTAGACCGCACACCTCTGCAAATAAATAAATTCAATCAAGCTGCAACGCTTTCACACAAATCAGTCCCCTACATATGCCAGATTTGTTTTAATCAAGATTCATGATTTATTCCCTGGATCTAAATCCTTGTCCAGATCCCAGATGTAATGGTTTCTCTTCTGATGAATACCACATCAATCCACCGACTTGTGTGGTAATCCGTCCAGTTGTTTTTATGTAATCTTGTTAAAAACAAACAAACAAACCCAAACAATCTCCTTGGCAGAGCTAAAAAGACATGGAGGAGAGGACAAATGAGTGTTGTATGAATCCTCAGGAGATCATAACCCTAACCCTAACCCTAACCCTTGTAGTCAAATAAAGTATCTTCACAATCAAATAATCGGACCTGTGGAGTAATTGACAGGATTGTTTCGTTTTCACTCTGTGATCCAAAAAGGGTAAAAATAAAAGTTCTCCATCTCCCTCATCTCTGTGCAAGTTAACTTGAAAGGATTTAAATGCAGTTTAACACCTGCTGTTAATACGACTCCCTGATAAAGCTGACATAAAATGTCTCAGATATCGTCGAGGCTTATCGCTGGAAATTAAATGACTTCTGGAATATCAAAAAAATAAATTATTGGGTTACTGTATAACTGCTGAAAGAGACACAGATTTAGGGAGAGAGGAGACGACAGCCGGAGAATGTGAATTAAAGTACAATTTTTTTTTAGGTGTAATAAAGTGAACATGCCCACGTCTGAGTAGCTATATCACTGCATTCAAAGCCAATACCGTGTGTCTACTATGAACTTCTACACTTGAAATTAAGCGAGCATTGCAATGGTAATCGAGCGCATGACTCCAGTTGGCCTCTTGATCCTCCCACTCCTGATTGGCCGGCCTGACGCAACGGCCACATTCTGGTTGGTTAAGGATTAACGTGGTTGCCGTGACAACGTGCCGGCCGTAGCACTGTGTTGGAATGGATGTGTGTGTGTGTGTGTGTTTGTTAGCGTGTTAGTGTATACGTTGTTTGAAGTGGCAGGCCTTTTCAGCCGCTTTGATCAGGGAAATGTTTGTAGTGGGGGCAAAACCTGGAGAACAAACAGGACTTCAGAGAGATTAGGGATCTGTGGAACACACACACACACACACACACACACACACACACACACACACACACACACACACACACACACACACACACACACACACACACACACACGCACACACACACATGCTTACACACACATACATGTAGGCTGTCTAGAAGTCAACTTCCTGAAAAAAAATCTGCCACACTTAGACAGACTGGCTGAAAATTACACTTGTTCTCTTTCTCATGCGATGAAGCAAAGACGAGGAGGAGGCGAATGGGCCATGAGGAGTGGACACATCTGCTGGTTGACATGTCTGTGTTCTTCCCCTCTCCTTCACACCCTCTAAACTGATGTTTTTGAAGACACACACCAAGGAAAATATATCTAGAAAATCTATTTATGTGTGTGTGTGTATGTGTGTGTGTGTGTGTGCGTGCTTGTGCCACCCCTGCAGGAGCAGTGTAAACTCATCAGCTCCGAGGAGAGGGGCCAGGTGAGTGCTTTAGCAGCCAAGGTGTGACACATGGACCCCACGCTCCTCCATCATGCTATTCTGAGCGGTAGCATGTGTTACTGTGCAGCGAGAGGACGAGTCAAATGTGCAAGTAAGGAGCTGTGATTCAGACAAATACTGCAACCACCCAGACGGCTCCCGACCTCCACCCAGACGGACAGCGATGTAGCTATTCTCAGAGCCACCAGCACATTACTCAGCCCCCAAGGTGGGATGATAAGTCATCCACCGAGGTCGCAGGGGATGCTATGTCTCTCACTGCAAGTAGTTCAGAATTTGAAGAATGGAGGTGCAAGGCTGAAACAAATGGCAATGTGCTCCTCATCTCAGTTAGCAATTGGACGGAGTGGCAAGTCGTGTTCCCAACTCCCAAACTAGCACAGGGCATCAGAATGATAAAACGTGTCAACGCAGTGAGAAAAAACATAAAATAATCCCTTTGACTGATTCCCAATCCAGAAAGAGATTGATAGTGTTTCACTTTCTGTACAAACTTAGTTGTTTTTTGGATACAATATGTCTAATTTCGAAAAACATTTATTGACATTTCAAAGTTGTCTAGAGGTGACTGGATGATTTCTTTTGAGATGGCACCATATATATATATATATATATATATATATATATATATACTCTATATACTGTATATAAGGATGGACAATATGACAGCTGCCCAAAAGTAAAGCCAAAGTGGATATTTTGGCTTCTCTCTGAAAAGTGGGACAAAGTGTCCTGGGACAGCTTGATCTTTAAAGGAGTTCGGTATAGCTTCATTCAAAACATTGAAGAAATGAAAACGCAAAAGGAACACAAAATTTAAACAAATAAAATTACACTAAAAGGTGAACCACATGTAGTAATGATTCAATCTGAGGGACATGAAGCAGGTGGGCACAGTGATGTCACTCTGAGAAGTCTGCCCCGCAGGAGCAGATTATAAAATGGTGATGCAATATTAATTGGTAATGGTGCATGCCAGGGAGTTCAGGGTTGTCCGGGGTTTGTCTCCCACAGGAAAGGCTGTCAGGAGCTGAGAGATACATGCGGGATGGGCCCCTGACCTTGTCTGTCAGCAGGAGAGGAGGGCTGGGAAAGAAGACCCCAGTCCCACTGACACTCAAATCAAAACTCTGCCAGTCTGCAGCGGGCCTGCTGGGACACAACCCGACAAGAGGACAGACAGAAGGACACAGAGGGAGATGGACTGAGATGGACTGAATCTCCACAATGCAACGTGACAATTAAAGATATGTTAAACTTATTCATTTTGCACGGAGGGGTCTACCATACGATTCGTATTGATTTGATGGGGGACGTTTATTCACGTTCATTATTATTGTGAAGGAATTTTTTACCCTCCTCACCCCTTACTGTATATGCCACTATATATTATGTATATAGCGTATATTACATTATATCTGTACCGATAAAGAGAAAAGTGCCGGTCTAATTCCACAGATACTCCCTTGTCTCTCTAAGCAGTACCCAAGGTCCACTTATAGATAAGGGCCAACCAACAGAACATTGTAGTGTCTGAGGGACTTTCCAGCTTCAACTCTCACCAACTTAACTCAGGGTTTCCCCCAGTGCTTTATAGGCCTGGCGGGCCGCCAGGCTAAGCGTCGCTTGTTTATTTATTAAAAAAAAAAAAAAATGTTATGCACCAGAAACATGATACCAAAGACGGCATTGCGCTTTTAACCGCATCTGGTGATACGGTTGAAACCGCAATGGCGACATCTTATGGTCAGTATGTGAACCCATAAGGTAAGAGGTCAGGTGTATTTTCCATCACCTGAACCTCCAAAACCACGACCCGTCTCTACCACGCAACAACTTTCGCAACAACTTTCACGCGACATGTCACGGAGAAAGGGTAACAAAAACCTTGGACTCTTTCTTTTTCCGGAGTCGGGGGAGGCCGCTCGTTCAGCCCCAGGCCAAGCGGAGAGCATCGCCAGCGAGCCGAACCGAGCCGTGGGCTTGATGATGAGGCAGAGCCAGAGCTAGTTAGCGCGGATGTTAGCGCGTCGGATGTTAGCATTTCGGATGTTAGCGCGTCGGATGTAAGCATTTCGGATGTTAGCGCGTCGGATGTTAGCATGTCGGATATTAGCACGTCGGATGTTAGCCCGTCGGAGCAGCCTGCTGCGAGTCGCGATGGGAAACATCCAAGTAGCGGATTTAACCCAAAGACCTCAGGAACAGGTTGCCTCTGTATAACAATAAATGGTCCCTCTATGGCTGATCTTGACTACAGTAAGGCTCTTGAGGAGTTCTTTCAGAAGCCGAGACGGATCACTTGCAAGAAGTAAAAGAGGTCACACAGCATACCTCTTCAGGCCCTGAGTTCCCTGTTCCCCCTTGGCCATGTTTGCACTTTTTTATTTATGTTAATTTATTTTACTTTTAAATGTGACCAGAAATGGCTAGTTTTTTTAGATTCATTTAGATTTTACTAATTGATAATATTTATTTTTATTTTATTTATTATTTTTTGTAAACTGTATTATGTAATATTAATAAGTATTGTTAATAAATGTCTTAAAATAACAATTGTCATAATTTCAAAATTCCTGTCAACTTTTAACATTTTTTTGTCGGCCGCCGGTCGGCTTCTCTAGCGGCCCTACCACCAGGCTTAGCAATTTTTCTGGGGGAAACCCTGTAACTCTTTTACATATTTCACCCGGGGCAAGACGAAAGGACACAATGTGATCGAGGAATGAATACTTAAGGCTTAATGGATGTGAACAACTACATGTAACATAGAGAGTGAAAGCAGTTCTAGCCATTCATGGATATGCTGTTAGAACTGGTGACATAAGTAGAGTAAGATATACTGGGATGCTGTGGGAGACATCTTCAGACTTGACGACTGCTCATGTAACTCTGTTAGTGTTTGTATATTGTTTCACCTTCTGGTCTCCTTGATGCATCAAGCCTAAATTAAAACCTTCTGTAAAAGACATCAGCTGCTGCCTGAGTTCTCCCTTCACTAGCTTCCAGAAAGCTTCCATAACAATTATTATGTTTGAAACACTGACAGCTCGGCAAGGAAGTGCAAAGACCGATTTTCTTTAAGCACTCACAAAGAAAAACAGCAAAGGATAATCTGCAAAAGAAGCGAGTAGTTAAGAAAACAACTATTTGCAAAATGTACGTCACCAATTATGTGATTTAAGACTAATCAAAAAGAAAAGTGTTCTTTAAGAATTGATTTGAAGAAGGAGTCTTCAGAAGCAAATCGAAAAATCCAGTTTTTCCAATCAATAGTGAAACAGGCACAACCACAAGGTCCTTGTCTTATAACTTTAAATCTTGGCTTAAACAAGATCGGAGGGTTCGTGGTATGTTCATTGAAAATGTGTTGTTGAGCACAAATACCAAATTGAAATCCCCAAAATGTGCAGAACATAACGTACTATAGATGCACCACACAAACTCAATGCACACAGATGGAGGAGCAGCGTTCCTGACAAAGGCCATGACACCGAAATCCTTACGGGCAGAAATATATAATATCTTCCTTTCAAGAAGTGAATGTAGTTATTTCATATAGTGGCAATGTTTGAAGAGAGGGAGTGGACGAGGCACGGCGAGCATATGGGAAAGAGTCTTGTGTCATCATGGGGACACACAAACACTGGACACATGTCAGCTTCAATTAACCCTCTCCCATCTGTCTGTCTCTTTTTCTCTCACTTCTGCTCGCCGGATCCCATCTAGGTCAGGCAGGGCACTAAGTCCCCACATGCAGGGTGCAACTTAAAAAAAAAGAAAAGCATCACACCAGCACAGAGACAGGAAACTTTGTTGTTTTTCCTGTGTAACACTCATTTTTTTTTACCCTATTCACTTCAACCATCACCTGTCAAAACAGATCTACCATATTAAATTATCAATGCGGTGGACCTCAATTATTCAGGCTACCCAACAGTGTGTCATGCTGACAGTGTCCTGGAGTTCCCTAGCATTCCACTGAGAGTCCCTCCGGAGAGAGCTCGGGAGCAAGTGTCCCTGCAGCCGGTGGCAAACTCACCGCTGCTGCCAAAAGGTTAACATCAGCCAATGGATTTGAATAGAAGAAAATGCATGATGACATTTGCAGCAACATATTATCTAAGACAACATTACAGTATATGTACAGTCTTTATAGAAACGGGATTTCAACTGAGAGGCTGGTAAGATATAAAGTGACGAAAAGACAGATGCACACAGATGGAAGAGACAATACACAAGTTATTTTTCAGATTTGATCTGTTTTGCTCCTTTTAAACTCTAATTAAATTCAACAGCACATTACAGTAGCATCAGTAGCACACATGCTCCCATCCAGAGGAGCGGGGCTGCTGGTGTGTGTGCCTGAGACAGAGTGAAACGTCACCCTGCAATGCTATTTCCCTGAGTCTGACAAATGAGGCCGCGGCTGCGCTCTGCTGTCGGCAGTTACCTATGAAAGAATGCATCAATCCAAAGGGTTCTCCGGTTTCACCTGTCAAACTGCTGAACATTCTTCCCTCCACTTGTGGCGCGTGCACACACACAAACACACTCACACACAGACACACACACAAAACATACAGGGATTATATGTCACAGACATGCCACCTCTGCCCTCCGTTCCTCTTCTCCTCCACCCCGACACCTCGTGTCAGATCCCTTTCCTCTCCTCCTTCCTCTGTACCCCCCCCCCCCTCAAACCCACCCTCCACAACATCTAGCCGTGTGCAGGTGCAAGGCTGCTGGCAAACTGTCAGCTTGAGTCTCCTTTACTTAAACACACACACACACACCCACACACACACACACACACACACACACACACACACACACACACACACACACACACACACACACACACACACTCACTCAGTTTGGCTCCAGCATAAGCTGTCGATTCTGTGAATTGGTCTCCACACAGCAAGCTGGATCACACTCTCACTGTCAACACATAAAGGGAGACTAACAGCAAGAGGGCTAAAGGTTGGAAAACACTGGCTAGGGAAAATAACACAAGAAAATATAAACAGAGATAGAATCTGTTTGGGCAAAACTTGAAAGAGCCTTTCTTGCGTTGCTGCTGAAGTTAAAAATATCAACTCATTTAATTCAGCCACAGAGATCCAATGATGAGGAGGCTAACTCCCCTAACCTAGGGTTAGGGGGGTTAACCCTTAATCCAAACCCCCCCAACCCTCTGCAGAGGGCGGTTATATGAGGGTTAGAAAGACAAAGAGGAGTATGAGGAGCAAGTACGATTTCTGTTGAAATAAGAAAAGTGCTGTAATCTTACTGTCATGATGAGAAGGATCATCCCCACAATCATTTAAATCTTTGAATAGAACAGCAGGAAAACCAGTGACTAGTGGGAAAGAACCACTTTGTAATATGTTTATTTGATAAACAACTCGGGGAACCACAGGAACAGAACTTTTTACAAAATGTAAACAGAGTGAGTATGTCTCTGCTCTGTCACGTCTAATGGAATGTAATAGAATCAGACCATTTTTACACAGATTAATTACAGTGTAATACACATACACACTATCAGAATGACCCTGTTCTGTGATTGTCAGAATAGACTTAATAGATAAGATTTGTTGAGATTAATATCAACGTTACTGATTGAAAATTAAACTATCCCGCAGATTAAAGATATGCTGATAGAGTCCTCATGTGCTGGCTGGAAAGGTAATAAAGTGTAATGAATGATCAATTGTGTAGCATCTCACACACATACACACACACACACACACACACACACACACACACACACACACACTTTACTTGGACCTCGTGGTGACCTCTAGAGCTGTGAACATAGAGTTGGTGTCAGTCTACATGGCCCAGGGTCAACTGACAGCTCTAAACAAGACTCTCATTAGCACCAGGCCATTAGGAGCACCTGCTGGCAGTGTATGTGTGTGTGTGTGTGTGTGTGTGTGTTTGTGTGTGTGTGTGTATGTGTGTGTGTGTGTGTGTGTGTGTGTTAGTGTTAGTGTGTGTGTGTGTGTGTGTGTGTGTGTGTGTGTGTGTGTGTGTGTGTGTATGTGTGTGTGTGTGTGTGTGTGTGTGTGTGTGTGTGTGTGTGTGTGTGTGTGTGTGTGTGTGTGTGTGCGTGCGTCTTAACCATGAACCTGGGGTCCATGTTGACACTGACAAGGGAAGACAAGTGTCACTTTGGTCTTCGGCCCTGGGTCCCCTCAGATATCTGACCTGTGTATAGCACTCAGAGACACACTGATATGAGATGTTGAAAGAGCCTTCTGAATTTCGAGGAGATGTCGTGGAAATCACTGAGTCAGAGATTTAGATATTGTTAGAATATAAGGTTAGAACCTTGACTGAATTTAAACAACCGCTTTTGCTTGAAATCTGTAAGTACAGACTGCTTCCATAGAAACTCGACAACAGCCGCAATGTTTTCAGATTCAAAGTTACAGCCCATCTAGGATTGTGAAGAAACAAGAGACCAAAACACACAAAACAATAAAGCAGTCACTTGTTGCTCTGTGGAGCCGTTTTACTTTGATTTAAGCACTATGATGTTTTACTTCAAAATTGCATGAAGAAACCTTAATATCCATCTCTTCTTAATATTTAAACTAACTGTACTTTCATCCTAGGAGAAGAGAAGCAGTGAACTATATCAAAATATTATGTTCTAATGTATTTGGAGTTCTTCATTAATTTGTCATTTAACTCACGTAATACTAAGGAAACCTCCACATTGCTATTTACCTTTACCATATATGTATGGTCCATGGTGCTCTTCAAGTCTTGATGCACTCAAAGTGCTTCCACTACAGTTTTGCCATTTACCCATTCACACAATTGTAGGGCACTTACTCTTCATCTACAGCCATCAGGGGCAATTTGGGGTTCAGTGTCTTGCCCAAGGACATTTCTACGTAGCGGGGATCGTCTGGTTAGTGGGCTGAGCTACAGTCGCCTTTATATGGATTTAGAAATGTTTGATTCTGTCAAATAAAGATGCAAATAAACAACGTAATCCAAACTGAAATTCTTCAAACGTACTAATGTTGAAACTGTTTGTCACTGCAGCGTGAAGTTCTGAGTGGTGGCAGAGGCGGAAGACACGATACCTTTCATTAGGAGAGATGCTCAGTCAGCAGTTAACACTTATCGACACCACTTCCTTTAAAAATAAATAATCTGCCGGATTTAGAAGAGATTGGAAGAGACAGTTAATCCATGCTTTATGCTGTGTGTTCTCATCTTTGCATACACAACAAACTGTGTGCTGCAGCCCGTCGAATATGAATCCTGACATGCACGTCTAAGCATATGCACATGAGCAGACTGCACATGCTTTTCAGTTTGTGTGTGTATTGCAGACCGCATGTCCCAGCGCTGTCAGGGTTTCCTAGAAATGGTATAATTTATCACACCTAATTAATTATACTCCAACACTGAGAAGAGTTATCCTTGTCACTCAATCAGCTCGCCACTCCGTTGGACAACAGGAGGGAAAGACCCAGATAAACTTACAGAGTCGGAAAAGAAGTCTCCCTCTCTTCTCGGGCTGATTCGCCATGCCCATTTTGCCGGTTTCAAATTACCATTTAAATAAAGAGGCTAGCTAAATGACCACCGCTGGAACATAAAAAGAGAAATTTAATTGTTTTTCTTTCTCAAGGCTCTTTTATTCTCTTCTCTTTGTAGCTCAAGCTCCTCATCATTTTTAATTTGTTTTGTCTGCGAGGGATAGTTGATAAAAAAAATATGCAGGGGAATTGGAATGTGAAATGATCAATTCATCTTTGATTACAAAGTAAATCTAATCTCTTTAATGGGCAACACTGACTCACAAAGCTAAGCAGACTTGAAACAACTCAGGTATGTTCATTCTTTCTAGATTTGATTATGATAAACTATACAAACAAGACATAGCATGAACAACCACAGGGTATAAAGTTTGTTTCAAGATAGATCACATGATTAAAAGGCTGCACTGAAACCAACACATAGACCTCTGGGGCCGGGAGAAGTGATTCATATTATAGTGGGAATGTGAGTTAATAGCATGTGAGTGGAAAACACTTGTTAAGACAGTTAAGAACTGAAACAGAATATAGTTTTGTTGATTTTCTGTTTTAAACTACTGTCCTTGGGAAAACTACTGAACCCAATTGCCCCTGATGGCTGCTTTGGCAGCGTGTGAGTGATGTGTGATCGTGAAAGTGCTGCAGATATAAATGCACTTCAGAAATGTGTGTGTGAATGGGGGAACGGAAAACTTAAAGCACTTTAGGTGGTCATCAAGACTAGAGAAGGCTTACATATCATTTACCATTCACCATCTAAGTGGGTGCAAGCTCTGTATTTGTTTCCTTATTTGTTTCCATTTTATTTGATAAGGCCAGTGCTCATTGATCAACAGACAAAATGCAGTAAAAAAGAAAGAGTTAGGCAAATTTGTATTTGTCAACAGACAACCTGAAATAAAATAAGATTTTAAATCATATTATAACAAATATCTAGGGATAATACAAGTGGTGTGGTGCCCACAGCAGTAAAATGCATGCAAACTAAGTTTACGTTTTTTTTTTTATAATTAAATGAAAATTGAAATAAATTGAATTCAACTTTTTATTTTATTTTGAGGGAGGGGATTAATATATTAACACTGACATACTATCCCACATCAGGATAGTCTAAAAACAAGGATATTATTTTGAAAGTCTGTGATGGATTATACAGTAATAGCCCTACTTATTTTGGATCTATGGATCTATAGATGTTTACATGAATATTAAATCTGTAGGTTGTGTGAATGAAAACATCACAAGCTCGTCATCAGGGAGTTGAGCAGACAGCATCGGATCCAGATTGATTGCCCTTGAAATCCAAAGGAATTGCGTAGCTTGTAACAAGCTTTACTTGCTATATTAAATTATCATTAAAAGGCTATTAGCGGAATTAGTTAATTTCCATTCTAAACAACACATCTATGACGACTGAGGCACTGAAGGGGGTGGGTGGGGGTGGTTAAAGAGAGGGTGAACTGGTGCATCGAGGACAATGGAGGGAGGGGGAAAGTTAAAGTTACAAGAGGAGAGCAGCGAGCAGCAAGACGAGCAAAAGGAGGAGAGAGGAGAAGAGGATATGGCAAGGGGAGGAGAGGTGAGTCTGGGAGGAGAGAGGCGACGAGAGACGACAGTGGGAGAGGAATATTAAGCAGCGGCAGTGATTAGGGTGGTGGTGCAGAGTGGCACTGTGACAGTGACATTGGGTGCCTTTGGCAGCCCCTGCCACGGTGATTCACTGGAACCTGCTTCATTTGGGCCATAATTAGCTTAAATGTTCAGAGAATGAAAAATTCATCATCGCTTTGAATCTTGTTAATTGGGGGAGCCGTCTGCATTAATAGAGGCCATTTGGAAGCTCTGTGTTTAAGTATGCATGTGTGTGTGTGTGTGTGTGCACGCAGTTACGTATGTGTGCATCTGTATGTAGCAGAGCTCCGTTTTGCATCTACTTACCGACGGAGCTGATGGATTCCAAACTTTACCAGTTTTTATCTCTGAAGCAGCCAAATAAGCTTCTTAAAAACGATAAGGACCTCTGAGTAATGCCCACAGCTGGGAGGAATTTAACAGCTACAGTCAGCATCTTATCACGCATACAATTAACTGACAATGTATGGACATGCAGCTGGATGAGGCTATAGGTGGATAAAAAAACTCCACACGTAAGGAGCAGGGTAGGCAGAGTCACCCTGAGGCCGGACACATCAGAGTTTTGTCACTTTACAGATAAACATGGCAACATATTAGAATATAAGAATAGATTTTGTATGATTAAACATCATAACTGCTATCAGAGATACTGTAATACACACTTATCGTAACATATCTTGCTTATAAATGCATGGGTGTGTAAATGAATGCTTCACAGATTATGTGGAACTGGTTTAAATGGAAAACTAAAACAGTTCCCAAGAAAATGAGACAATAAAGAGTTCCACATACAATCACAATAACAAGACGAATGAGATCCTATTAGAGGAGTATAAGATCGAGTCTTTTGCTACTATATATGAATTATTTACAGTAATGAGAAAGCTTTCCGTGCCTTCAGGGGAGAAATATTGCAGAATGAGCAAAATGAGGGGTTTAGAGATTCGTATCAGTCAGTGAGGGACAAACTAGACAAAACATCACCCAGGATCAGATACAGACTCGTCAACAAAAATGTCAGTGTCGTTTAACCCATTCATGTTTCTTCATTTTCTCCTAGATAATAACAATAACAAAATATAAATAATAAATTGATTCAGCAGCTTTCAAAACAGCTCCTACTAAGTCCTTCACAAAGAAAAACATTTAAAAAACCTAGAATGATCAAAATCATTAAATATTGCATTCGAAATCAAAGTCAACAGTAGAATCATACACACCCGATGAAATCAATGACAAAACACGTAAAACTGTTAAAAAATAATGATTAATATAAAGGAAAAGTCAACAGATACAAATAATTAGTAAAATTAGAGGTGAGTTTCAAGACTGAGGTCCAATTCTAAAATAGCAGTGGGTTCAACATGATGAGCAGAGGGAAGGCCGAATTGAGTCATGAGTCTGCTCAGGGCTCCAAATTACGGTTTCAGTTTTGGAAGTGTTCACTTTCAATAAAAGGAATAAATATAGAGGAAACTAAATTGGTTCATGGATCGAGCCCTGTGGCACACCATAACGAGACAATACTGGAGAGGATGTAAAACCATCAAGAGGCACAACCAACATTCTGTTAGAAAAGAATGTTGAAAACCAATGGAGGGCCTTCCAAACTAACCCATGTTCTCAGCCTGTCAATCATACGGCTTTGATTCACTGTGTTCAGATCAACATGCATGAGCGTGCATCAAGATATCAAGATACCGTTGAAATAAGGATAGACTCGCTGTTTTGCTGTTGGTAACATGGCTGACATCTCTCTAAAAAAAAAAAATTATGAAGATGACGAGGAATTACTATTTTCTTTAGAAACTGGTCAGTAGTTTATATGAGATGCTGGACTGTAGCTGTCTTAAAAGTAATCAGGAAAGCATCAAGAAGATAAAGAACTGCCTAAGATAGAAAGCAAGCAAGGGACTCAAGTACTTCTTAGGTACTTGACTGATAAGAGATTGTATGTAATACGCTTGTGCACTGATAAGCCAAACCAACAAGTGCTGTAGTGAGACAGATGACTTGGCAGGAGAGGTTAACAGCAGCAGTGATGGTGGATGGTTGCTGCTGCAAGCACAAACATATTAAGACTAATGTCCATTCATTTTCTTGCAGGGAGGCTGGAGCCAATCAGCGCACACCAGTAAGTGAGCCGAGAGAGCCCGACATCGAGCCTTCAACAGACAACGGTTGGGTTTGGATTTTTTGCTTGTGCCCAGCAACCATCGTAGTTGAGGTCAGCCTGGATGGCTTTGTTATGTGGAGTGTACTTCATATTCAGTAATAAAACATGGCAGTGTGTGTTGTTCCGCCCAAACCAGTGTGTTTATGTGCGACTTCTCCTGGAAATATCAAACCTTGTTGCACTGAGGTAACATATGCACCCAGCACACCCTCTCCGAACTTCCCCTTCCAGTTTTATTTACGTATTCAAAACAGTAACAAAGTCATAAAGACGATGCATCACTGCTGCCTATTGTGTGGCGCTGCATGTCGGCGTGAAAAGCAAAAGGTGGACAAGATGATTCATACAATTTTCCAAGAAGCTCCATAAAAGCAGTGAAATGACCACATTCATTAGGTTGGGCGGGTGACATAAATACAATACGTCTCCCTCGCTATGCTGCAGTGTGAGAGGACGACACTGTTTATGCGACAGACAGTGAGGCTGCAGAGCCCAGCCCAGTCTGGACCAACTCAGCCCAGCCCAGCTCGACCAAGCCAGCACTAATCCATCATCACCCCCACTGAATCATTGCGCTGCCAATAAAGCCAGGCAGCAATACATTACAAGCATGTGGCAGTCTTTAGCGATAATGATATTGAGAAGTCCCCTTGGGCTGTGGGAAAAGCCTCGGCGCACGACACACTTGCTTACAGAGGCAATAATATATGGAAATGCATCGGTGTGCCAGACAGGGAGTGGTGGGATGAGGAAGTGAGTAGACCTCTGTCAAGAGGAAATGGGGAGGAAATGGCTTTCACAGTGACCCTATCAGTTTTCCGATGTGGACTCACAAGCAACATTCAAGGATGGGGCTCATTTTAGATACAAGCCTCTCCAAACAGGCCATCCTATAAGCAATCTGTTCTGTCAACACATCATCCCCATCTAATCTCACTCCGGTGCATCTGAGTCGATATTGCAGTTTGGTTTGGACATGGAACATATTAGATACAGTTCTGACAATCATCTGCATGCTGTGTGGCACAGAGGTAAGCCAACAGCATGGCAACTGAGTGACTATAGCACAGTGAACTGCTGGTCTCTGCCATTCCGTTATCTCGCGGCTGACATTGAGAAATCCGTCTCCCCCACCTCCATTGCAGATGCACACACAGGCCAAACACACCAAACTACGCCCTGAGATTCAGGGGCTGAACTTGGTGGTGACAGAAGTTAATTGCAGAGTATACAAGTATTTTAGAAGTCGGTTTCTACCATTGTCTGGCCAACTCAAACTTTTATTTAAATTTTTTTGCGTTGGAATTAGGTGTAGTGGGTCGCTGTATGCTGACAAATTTGCATTAGCCCAAGGGTCATCGAGGTTTAATTAGACCCATTGAACACGCATGGCCATCAATTTGGAAATAAAAACTCGTCTGACATCAGTTAAGTGGTATTCCAGAGTTAGAATAACACCTTTAAAGTTTGAAGCAGGTTTGCGCTGCAGGTTATTGGCTAGATTCAACCCTGATTTGGTGGTTTTAAAATACACAGATTGAGGTGAAAACACCACAGTTGAAAATGAAGTTACAACTCATTCAACCCCCTCCGACTTTCCATAATTTCTCCAAAGTGCGAACAATAGGATACGGCAAAACTGATTTGTTCGACATTGATTGAAAAAGTTGCCATCTGCCTCCGCTTTTTTCTGGTGTCCCTTTGAAGCGAGTTCTACAATGACAATTTGAAGATTTTGCCATTAGATACAGAGTGGGGGACAGGAAGGAGCTTAAGTGGAGTAACTCAAGGATGTAACTGCACCAATGTGATAACAAGCAAGGTTTATAAGATCATGTATATTTAGAGAGCGAACCAGGTGCTGGCTGTGTCTTTGCAAATACAGATATGGTACACAATTATATTTCTCTGGACTTTTCCCAACACAAATACAGCACAATCGAGAGAGAGAAAAAAAGACTTTGACAATTGGACTCAACTGTGGTGTCACTATATTTGAAGGGGTTAAGGCTGTGTATAGCACAGGAGACTCCTCAGGGGTCTGTGGTGATGGTGATGGGATAAAGGGAAAACAGGAAATCTGGATGCAATGATAGGTTTTCACTGCTGAGCTCGACCGGAGGTGTATTGGGTGAAGGGAGAGTCACACCAGTGATTGGCATTGATTGGCTGATATCTGTTGTGTTATATGTGGGGATATCTGATTGGTTTACTGTAAAACCACATAGCTGATCGAAAATGTTGAGGGACTGCTAGATAAAGAATTGTGAATGAAGGAGAGAGTCTCCTTGTTTGAACTTTCACTAAGCTTCATTATGATGCAGGTAGTGTGGCACTGTCCGCCCAGTAGAAAGGTTTTCAACACTGTGTTATAAAAAAGAGACACGTTCAGAGGGGTTTCAATCTTAGCTCAGTGTTCAGATCCTGACATGGGTTTTAGTTTGTAGTTCATTCGGATATATAAAAAAAAAGACGAGAAGAGGTTTGTGCTGATAGAATAAAAGTCTGGATTTATTTCAGTTTATCTATACATTACACAGGTGTTCCTGAATGCAGCAAGAGAAAACACAGAACAGGATGCTAAGCGTCAAAGAGTTGCTCGCATAGCAGAGGTGTGGCCGGTTTAGCAAAGACATGAACACTGTCTATCGCATATACTTTTCTGTCAATGTACAGTTGTGCCTCTGGGAGGCTGAAGTAGGGTGAGGGAGTGCTCACTGCAATGGTCTTAATATTCTTTTCACATTACCATCAGCTGGAAATACTCCATACAGTGATAACCCTGTCTTCCCCCAAGGATGATTGCAATGCGGTTACAACTATAACAGACCGGTATATACCCAAACAGCCCTGTAGAGCTCAGTTTAGTTCGACTCTGTGGGTGTGAGGATGTAGTAATAGCTCTGTACGGATTTGTCATATCGCCATTGTCCCCTTCGACTCAATCTCAAGGCTGTGCAGACACATTCAAAGGTTTGAACATTGGCCAGTCGCCTTTCTCCCTGGCTGACCCTCCACCCAGCGGTGATGTGGTACTAGGCGATCACAACACAACACCTGCATAGGAATTCAATTACACACAAAACTCTCTGGGTCAAATCCCTGGACCAGAGCAAAGCTTACAATTGAACCATTATGAGAACAGTCCAACGGATGGCTTAAGTTCTTCCATGAAACCAGCTCCTATGTATTCAAACACACATTTCTCACAGTAGAAACAAATTCCCCAGCAACATGTCATGTTCACAGACATGATCAGAGTAAAAAAAACAAAAAAACAAGGAAACAGATGCATACATACCAAAACACTCAACATATAGCAAAAACTTTGGTGCAGAAAAGATTCCATTGGTGTCACTGCACAGGGTAAAGAACCATAATGCACTTTTTTGTTTAATTAGTTCAGACAGTGCATGATGGTGCACATGTGGCTTTAGCTCACAGTAAGTCAATCTATTTGATTGACAAAATTCAAATTTTTCACACAGAAAAGTACATTTAAATCATTTAAACAGTAGCCAGGGACAAATAGATACATCTGGGGTCACAGGTCACAGGTTAAAATTATAACCAGATACATTTATTTTAAAACTGATTTCCCAGACAGTACCCTGAAGACTCTCAAGTGAATGCTATAACACTTTGACAAATTTCATTAATTCAACCTAATGACTTTTTAGTCCATAAAACAAGACCTACCAATGGAATCTGTCTCCTGTGAAACAACTTAACTTTGAGGCAAAGTATATATATATATATATATAAATATATATTCATGTATATATGTATATATATACTTAGCTGAGGACATCTTCTACTGTAACATACATTTCCCGTTCCAACTGAGAATTCCTTTATGACAACCTGGCATGAAACCAGTGAACAGTGGTATCCATTTAGATAATCAGTCGTTTGAGTGTGAGTTAATAATCACGTACTATATTGATACTGTAACCTGATCTAACCATTAAAAATGCATATATCTGAAAAATACACTGCAACAATGTGATATTGGTAGACCACAGGTCCTAGAAGCAGATGCATCAATTGAAAATAAGCAAGTTCTGAGGTACTTCTGAAACTCACAGCTGAGGATATATTCACTATCTACAATATTTGGATGGATAGCATATAGTTGATACAGTAATAGCAGGGTTACTGGTTTTGCGAAATATTTTGGCTTAAAATTTGATTAGCTGAGGGGGTAGTGGCTGTTGACACACCTGAATAAAACATAGCTTTATGAGGATAAAAACATAGAAAACAGCACCATTTGAGGTCCAATAGATCAGTTTTGGAACTGTTTGCTGGTAGCACCGTCAACCAGTACAAATCTCAGAATGCAATACAGAGACAGAACACAACCACCGATCAACTGCACGACATTAGCAAAGAGCGAAGGTATATATATTCTGAGACGACCCCTCACGCAGACACCCCGTTACAGCAGCATCTTCAAGCTCGTAATAAAACGGATTTCTCTTAAGAATGATATTTCTGTACTAAGGTGTTTAACAACTTTTATATGCTATACATGTTGAGAGTAACCAGGTATACCTTTTCCTATAGATTTTTTTGTTTTAATATACACACATAGTTTACAGTCACTGACAAACAAACACCAGAGTAACAATGAGGTAGGACGGTGAAGTTAGATGAAGTAGAACCGGTTTGTGGATTGTATACAAAGTTACTGATAACCTTAAGAAAAATATAGGCCTAGCAATGTGTTCCTCTCATTTGTCTCATTTAGAAGTAAGTCTGACATTGTATCTGAGGCTCAAACACTAATGGCTCTTGTGAACCCTTTGTTGCAAAAACTGTGAGATGCCATTTATCTTGTTCCACACAGTGAAGCTAGAAATGTCTTTTTACCAATGAAACTGTCAAAAAGCAACATTAGCTTTTTTACTTCTAGAGCTTCAAAAGTTGTTCACATCATACCCCAAAAACATCAAGCTAGGAGGAGAGGATCTGCTTTTGTGTCGATAAGATGTGCATTTTAAAATCTAGTCCATATAAATGTCAGGAGAGTAACGACCTAAAGGCGGCACAGGAAGAGGATCACAGATCCTGCGAAGTTATACTTTCTTCCGAGCTCAACTTGAGTGACAGTGAGAGTACTGGAAGGACTGGTGCTGTTACAAAGCCACACTGGCCGACAGCATCCGTTAATGGATCTGCCGGGTTATGCATTGGTGTATGTTACCAATTTGCTGCTAAATCCCAAACTGCTCCTCTACAATTGACTTGGTACATTTGATAGAGATTGGCCTTGACATCACAGATGAAGCCAGATCTGGGTATAAACAGTACTTCCATGCAGCTTTCATCCACTAAAGATGGTTTTAGTTAAAGGATTAGTCTTAATCACGCTCCAGGAAACCAGCCTTTGAAACCACACACCCTTTTGGCATCAAACAACAAAGAAACAAACACAAACACGATACACAACAATGTGTCAGACTTTTCAGCAAGGTTGCTTTGCACAGCAGAAATCTTTTTTCTTTTAAATCACATGTATTTTAAATACATGCTCGCACACACAAATCTCACATGTTCCTTTGTACAGGGGGGAAAAAAACTAAAGAACACTAAAGGAGGTGACTTTTTTAGGAACTCAAAAAAATATATCAATAACGTGTGTCACTATTTTGGTGGCTTACGATTCACTAAGCTCTCAACTTGGCATGAGCCATTTTTTGTGCAAACCCTGCTGATTGTTCAGTCAGCATCAGCCCCCTTCTTTACCTTGACCTCAGCTCTCTATGGTTTGGCTAACAATTACCACTCATTTGTAAAAATACACAATCGTCTCCATATAATAAGCCTTATCTACACATAACCAGCATCTTGACACAACAAGTTAAAGCACATATTCCAGTCATCTTGCACATTTCATAGGTAAATATCTTAAGATTGGTGAAAATTGTTTTGGTTGAAAACTGATCATGTTGATAAAAGAGTTGTTGGCTTTTGCTTGTCAATTTGCCAAGTAAGCCATCTATTGTTCGTGAGGCCATGTCTGAGATATGGAATCCAGTTTCAACATCATTTCACTAATGGACATCGGGTTTTCGAAGAGCTCCAAAGATTATCAAGCTTGCCTGGAGCATTGGCATGTCAGGGGTATTTCTGACTGACGAAAAAACAAACTAATGTCTCATTCTTCCCATAAAAAAACTAAACTAAAATGTTCTAAGGTGCTCCATGATAATACCATGATTATTAGGCCTTAATTTATATAGACATTTAAAAAAGGACAAATACCGTAGATGCATTTCTTTAGGATTTAAGAAACTGCCCAGGAGTTTAAAGTGCATTCAATGTAAATGATTTGTGTGTATCGAATTGCTAGAGTACAACAGTTTATTGATATTGATTTTCATCTTACTGTGGCAGATTGTTAGAGGCTAGATTCTAAACGAGGCTTATCAACGTTGTGAATGTAGCTTAACAGACGGGCTTTGTCAAAATATTTTGCTATGGAAACTCTCTGGTTTCATAGAGATCACTTTGGCTAGAAAAGGGGAGATTTATTTTTTAAATATTTTTGTAGATTCCATTGATCTACGTTTGGATACAATATCAAGCTTAAAGCCAACAATTCATACGAAAAAAACAAAACAAGAAAAATACAGAACCGTTAAAAGAAACATCAAATTCTTAGGTAATATGGAATTAAAACATAAATTAGTAATTGACCCAAAACTTGACCAAAACCTTAAAACCGTAACAGGATAATATTACTAGAAACTGAAACATACATGTTTGGTGGAAAAAAATAAAAATATGTGTTTTATGTACACTAAAATATCCCCAAAACATAAGGTAGCTTAACAAAAGGCTGATCTGAACAAAACAAAAAACAAGACATACAAAATGATAGAGAGAAATGAACCAAACAACAAACAAGAATCTAGAGTGTGAAGAGGAGAAAGGCTTGATGGGCAGCTCTGCAGCAGATTCACAGTTAGCCACAGCTATAGGTCACAGTTGAGATTTCAATCTGCAGCATTTTAGTTCCAGCCTGCAGACCGCCACACAAACCTTTTTGGATCAAAACAATAAAACAACCGGAGAGAGAAAAAAGAAACCGTTTAAAAAAAACATACAAAAAAAAAAAAAAGGGACAATTTTCAAAGTTCTGATGGCATAGCTCAGAGGAAGCTGTCACTGGAGCGACCTTTCTTTGTTCCGCGGTGGCATGGCTTAAAAAAGAGGGGGTTGTTATAGGGTTCAGCAGGCCCACACAACTTCAACAGCACAACAGTTTTTCAGACAGCTTTACCCACAGCTAACACCGCTTCCACACAAAGATGACCTGAGCCGCGCAGAGCTGCACTCGGATTTTCTCACCAGTCATTTTTTACCGGGACTGGGGGTAGGGGCAGAAACTTGCCCGGCTCAGATCAACAGCATGAATCACACAATTAGTACCTAGCCATCACTTACATTCTCACAGCAAAGTGCAGGTGAAGCTTCATCTCTTAAGCTTCCTATACATCTACAATCACAGCTTACTAGAAAACCCAGGGGCAAACATGTCCCTGGTGATTGCCAAATCCATTTTAAGGCCTTTCTCGGCATCAACATGCCTGAATCACTACAACTCATTAAACAGTCAGATCGTCTGAAAGTGACATGTTTGATTAAGAGTAACGCAGCAAAATGCCATCAAACCCTCTGTCCTTGTGCTCTCTCAGTGATGGCAAATGTTCACCTCCAAAGGTCAACATATAAAACAAAACAAATACAGCCCTCCATAGACTCTTTCTTCGAGTCATACTTCCTATTAAACCCCTGTAAGCCCTCATCTTAATAAAGGGATATGTTGTGATTGACCTATATTTGAAGGGGGTGCACACACTCTTTCATCTCAAGGAGCAACACAAGTGTTGCTAAATGTAATATGGCTGTTACCAATTAAGACTTAAACATTTGAGATGATGACGTTGCATTCTACGCATTAAGTACCAACAGCGAGTAAGTATCTGCGGTGATGGGGTCGTCACCAAACATCCAAGCTAGCATCATCATCTTTATAGCATCAGAAGACTTTGTCTCGGGAAATAACCTCTAACTTTTTAAAAGTTTAATGATGCAAGATTATGTTCTGACACAGAACAATAAATTAATTTCACAATCACATCTAATCTCTCCTTTGACACAAATGCATATACCTCAATAAACCATTTCTCTGTACCAATTCCACGACAAATTTGAAACAAAACAAAAAAGAAATCACTCTCACCAGCTCATATTAAACTGATCCACATTCATTCAACTTCTTACTGTTGGGTAAAGCTGTCTGACGGTCAATGAGGAAACTGGGCACTGAGGAAGGTAATGGTTGTTCTGTTTGGAGGTGGGAGGTGGGAAGAGGTCTATTTGTGTCAAAATTTCACAGAATAACAAATCCAATGTGTCAAAGTAAAACAACTCCTGAAACTGTTACAAATATCCCCCAACCACCCATATCAGAGTCTCCTAAATATCCTGTGAACCACTGGGGGCAGAAGGCGCTGGTGTGACAACAGTTGACCACTACATGCCATCGTAGGTGAAGTTCTCCATCTTGACTGTCTGTCTGATGAGCAGCTTGGACTCCCGCCGCTCCTCGTTCTTGATGGACTTGTTGATGTCCATTATCTTTTCACAAATGTATTTGTTCACTTTGGATAATCTCTGCGTAATCTCTGCACTGTCGGCTGTCTCTTGAGACACTCTGTCGTACAGACACTCTGGGGAAGAAGTTTGTGTTAGCAGTGAATTGATACAATGAATACAAAATTACTGATATTATCTTTATCTGGTGTCTAATGAATATTAATCTACGACGGAAAGGTCATATGAGCAGAGAAAATCACTTGTTCTGCACCTGATTTTTTCCAACAGTTTACATGAGGTCCTTCAGAACAAGGATTCAACTTTGTCATAATTTATATTTTATGGGTTTAAACCTCAGACTTTTACCTCGGACGATTTTCAGCTTGCTGGGTGACAGTGGAGGTTTTGGCAGAGCATCTTTCTTCTTTTTGGTGGCCACTCCTGTGACACTGCGGTTTTTGAGGGTTTCTGTGCCCCAGATCATTACAGCCAGGTTCTTTGTGAACTTGGAGTCTCCCTGTGTCCGCTGGAGCTGGTGCCACTTCTCCTCTTCAACCCAAATTCCACCACCGAGGTGAACCTGTGGAGACGAGAGTAAACACCAACGTGAAGACCGCATTTCTAAATATAAATCTACAGTCTGCCAAAGATACACAAATTTGTACAGTGTTGCCATCTGCATGGTGCCAGACATATTCAAAAGTCTAAAGCGTTGCAGCTATGATTAGTTCAGTTAAAAAACAACAAAACTAACATGCTGATACCTTTATGCAGACAATGACCTACTCTATGTGGGGCAGTCTTATCTCATCCACCCTTATTTGCTCATGCTGAATTTCCAACCACTGATGATCTGTCTGTCCCATCAGTGGAGGAAATTAAACATTTAGGTTTTAACAATGAAGTGCTGTTAGTAACCCTCCTGTTTAAATCATAAAACACCATTGAACAACAAGCTACAATACATATTTTAAAAAACTGAACAGCAAAAAAAAGAAAAGAAACTTAAAAGATTTTGAAATTAAACCGAAAAACAACCATGTAATTTGTCCTTGTCTCTCTGTTATTTCAACAGATACAACAGATGCTAGAATATCAGACTTCAGAGCAGTAGTTCATTTAAACTAAATGTTTAAACAAAAGAATTGATTCGATCATCAGAAATGCTGGCGTGTTTCTATTTAAGGGTCCGGACATTAAGTATAGTACCTAATCTGACATGTATTGAAATGCAGTTGATAAACGTGTAGCTCCGCTGCCAGTAGCGGACACGCTTTAAGAGTGAACAAGACAACCGACACACAGGTGATCTGCAGAGCAGCCACAGCCAGTGAGTCCAGATCAGGATCGACAGTGCAGACTGGGTTGGTGACCACTGATCTAAATGAACAAGCAAGATAATATCGAGTCATGGAAGACCACATCTTAACCAGCTCCCACTTGGAACAAATTACAAATCCCAAACAGCACCACTTTCACCAGCTTGGATACCCCACGACGCATGTAGCCTGGATTACCAGGACCATGACCTCAGCCTGTAGCTCTCTAAACACTGTCACTGCATGTTGCATAAGCATGGACCAAACACTCCAAGCCGATTGCCAGCCTAGGCAGACTGCCCTGGTCTTCTAGGTGAGCTAATGCAGCAGGGAGCATATGCGACTCCCTTTCCCTTTTCTGCTCTCTTATCACTGTAAAGTCTTTAGGCTAGCATCCAAAAGGCTTTTCCCTGTGCAGCTAATGTGCTTTAGGCCCTCGGCCAGCAGACAAGCTTTTTACTGCCCTCAAGTTAGACAAGATTGTTTTCATCCTCCCTGCCTGTTTCTCTCGTTTATCTCTCTCCCCCCATCTCTCCTCATCCTTCTCTATCTTCTGTCCCCTCTCGCACTCTCACTAGGGCTAACCTGTCAGTCACTTTAAATTCCTCTCGTGCAAATAATTAATATGGGGTCCCTGATGTAGGAGAGGTCTAATTTGCAAGTGTTCTTCACGCTTGAAGGGGCTGCGGGCCACAGAGCTTGTAGTACCAATTCCCCCCCTGTCATCAGAAACAGGACGCTGGTTGAATTACAGCGGTGGGGGGAGTAAAGAACCCTAACAGGCTAATAAACACTGATGATGCTGGCTGGGCTTGCAGGAACAATAATAATCTTCTCAACCTTGTTTACCTGCTAGGGCATGGCAGCCAGGGGGTAAGAACTGGTCAGCTATGACAGCATGTTCCCAGGTTCACGGGTGTATAGGAAATACTGCATTTCCTACAAAATCAGACTAGTTCCCACGGTCACCCACCAGAGGAGAGACAGATTTACAGAGAGGGAACTGAAGGGGTTTGGGACTATTAAAAGGGACAAAGGTGTTATTGAGGTTATCCCCAAGTTCAGCTTAAAAGGCCCAATCTGTAATGTAATTTTAGTCAATATATATTACACATATATTGAAATATATACCTGAAGAGGTGAATGTATGAATAGATAAACTAATAATTTGCTGTGTTTCGCCGCAGAACATTATTGAATTGCAGGCCTGCTTTACTGCAGATGGATAACAGAACGTCTCTAACAAGCTTTTCACAGAATCTGAAAACATCTGATTAATTTCTTATCTGTTGGATTATGTTTAAGGCCTGTCAATCAATTAATGAGTGATGGCATCTTTCATTCCTATGTTTGGAATTGAAGCGCTGGGGCTATCATTGTTTTAACATTTGGATGAATGATTTGGCCTCCTAGAATAACTGTCAGAAAAAAAAATGCTGAATGTGATGAGAACAGACGGGAACATGAGAAGGACCATGTGGAGGGTTTGGTAGCAGATAAACAGGGATGTGATCTGACGAGGAAAAACAAAACAACACAGTTTAAAAGGTGGCAATCCAATGCCAGCTGGAGGGGGATCATGGAAATCCATGCATCCTTTAGTGAAGGGAGACTTACCTTCCCATCATTGCAGGTGTATACTGTTCTAGGGGAGGGTGAGTAGCTGGAACTGGTGTTGGCTTCTTCTCTGCAGGTCTCCTGGGCGTCAACAATGGGCTCAACCACTTCAGCCTTGATTGTCTGAGTACCATTGTCATGCATAGGCTCTGAAAACAGGATTAGATTACCTTAATTAGTCCGACAAGGCGAGATTTAAATTAGACATTTAACTTTACTTAGATGCATGCAACAAATGCACAGCAGTCAACACTTGTTGAGCTTGAGTTGAGCTGAGGTCAAACATAAACTTGTTTCAACACTAAAACAATACAGAGAACTTTTACATTGGACAATGTGTTAGCTGTATACAACTAGATGCACTTTAATCCTTGCACTAACTGTCTTTAGACCTTCAACACTGGAACAGTGCGCACCAGCTTGTTTGCCTGCTTCCCAGGCGTTTTTTTTAGCCCAGTAACTAAGCTGGCTTGGTGGCTGGCCACGCTAAGCTCCATCGTAGCCGACGAGTTTTAATATCGGTCAGAGGACTCCATCCTCTGCCTGACAGCACCCTGGAGTGCTTTAATCTCTAGCCTGTACATTAGATTGTCTAGCCAGTAGCCAGGTGCCTCTGTCCAGATCTACAGTGGAGCTGACGTTAACACCAGCATCTGGCAAAGGCTGAGTTTGTGTACTGCTGTAGGCTGAAGTGACCCCTCTTTTAATCACACTTACAACTATGGTCAATTTGATTTAACTTCCTGTGTAGGATTGAATCTTAGTGTTGTTTTGTTGGTGTCTTCTTTTTTGTCACATCAGAAGAGTTCCTGACACATTGTATGTGACATTGGGCTGTACAAGAGAGAGTGAATCTAAGGTGCAGGTTACTTGTACAACAGCAAATTGATCTACCCTTCACATTAGTCACACTGTACATGTAATCTTTAAAATGAATACAATGCTGAAACAAGAAATCACCTACTTATTTGCTAAGTGAGCATGTAGGGACCAGACATATCATATAGAGGACTCAACCACCATCCTATTTAAGGATCCCTCTAATCAGCTGTTCATCCATCAACCTAACATGGAAATATTAGCCTCAAACTCAACTTTTAGTTGAGTCTAGTTTAGTTTTACTTATTGCTCTTATAACTGTAAATGCATCTACATTTTCCAAAGAAAGGAAGAAAAGACATTAAAACTCAGAGCGTAAGCCAAAACGGACAATTAATCCTAAAAAAGAAAAGCTTTTGACCATCGAGAAGATGATGTAGATTGTGTGATAGAAAATCCCCAGATGAACCTCACTGCATCGTGTAAGACAAACAGTTCGTACTCTGACTGTGTGCCGCCTTGTCCTCTTACTGTAACTGTCCATTCCCGGGTACAGATTTTACAGTCCAAGACTGACTGATGTAAGAATAAACATTCTGTGCAATTGGATTGAAGTTTGTCATCTACATAACTATAAATACTTGCTGTACATACCCAGTGGTGTGAGTGTGACTGATTGGGACACTTTCTCAAAGTGACTGAGTAGATTAAAGGTTAATGTTAAACTGTGACACTGGTGGTTTGTATGTTGCTGTGCATGGTCTTGGTCTCTCACCGCTGCCCAATCTCATAAGAAGGACATCTTGCAGCCTCCTGTTGAAGTCCCTCAGTTCTTTGACTTCCGTGAGCAAGCTGCCATATTCCTTCAGCTTCTTGGCCTGCTGTACGAGCTGTCTACGGGTTCTCTCCAGCTCCTGCTGCAGCCTCCTCATCTCCTCCTCCTGTTGCCTGTAGCTGTGAACCAGCTCTTCATACAAGACTCGAGGAACCACGGCTGCAGTTACCTCCGACACACAGTCTGTATCCACCTGCAAATGGTGCAGTTGTTGCTGCTGCTGCGGCTGCTGCTGGTGATGATGTTGCTGATGTTCTGCCTCCATATCTTCATCTTCATCTTCTGCATCCTCTACCTCCTCAGCAAGCCGGTCATCATCCAGGTCCTCTTCGCCCTCCATACAGCTGGCTGCATTCCTCTCAAGGCGAGCCACTACTGCTGCAAGGCTCTTGGAGGAGTTAGACAGGGGTCGTCCATGGTCCTGAGACAGGGCCTAAGGAAAATAACAAATGTCAATTTAGGGAGTGAACAGGCTGGTGCTATTATGTTTGAACTGTGATGACTAGAAAATTCAGAATATGAACATGAGAAAAAATTGCCAGAAGGAAGTATGGGTGGGGGGTGGGGGGGGGATGGGCTAGAATAGAGTAGAATATGTGACTAAATTTTACTCCATCGAAAACTTTGAAGATAGATAAGATGACGTGACAGACTGACTGCAAACAGCTTGTTTTGACTGTGTGGATCTCAATAGGAACCGGGAGGAGAAGAGTCACCGAGTTCTTTGATGAGCCGCTCAGAGGATTTGTCTGTGAAAGGGCAGCTGTCCAGAGTGCTGAATTTGTGTTAATCCAGCATATGGTAAAAATAGCGTAGGGGATTTTGGGTGTCATCCAAGTTTATGGAAATGTGACATCGTGACATGTATCATTAACAGAAATATTTATATATATAGGACTACTTCCTGTGTGTACACCACAGAGTGAGATACAGTCACACACAGTGTTGCTATCAGATTTTTTTCAATGAGAAAACTTTAGGGTCCTCACCGACATTATAAAATAATGTAAATGTAAATAATGTAAGTGGGATAATTTATTATGATATATTTTTTTAAATAACACACACACACACACACACACACACACACACACACACACACACACACACACACACACACACACACACACACACACACACACACACACACACACACACACACACACACACACACAGAGAGAACAAAAGGGCTGTGTTAATTTTAGTTTATAGAATCCTATAAATGTGTTTAATGATGTTACCAATAGATAGACATACTCTAAGCAGGATTAAGGGTTAGTGTGATTGTCTGGCATGATACTGGTGTCACTGTCAGTAAAAACACAATCTGATGAAACCTGCTCATTTAAACACACACGTGTTTCCTCAAGAAAAGACACAACTAGTGGTTTATTTTAGGGCTCCTACCTTTTTATGCCTGAGTGGCAACCTCTCTTCTCCAAAATGGTTCTCAATAGAGTTTCCTGAATTCTCGATGGACATCTTGGGAATTTTCATCTTCTTTTGCATTATACTGTCTTCAAATTCCTCTACTGTATCTGTAAAGTGCAGAAACAGAAGTAAGGAGAAACTCATGAAGTTTCCAAAAAGTTAAATTGATGTGAACAAAACGTGACCGCACTCTCTCATCCATTTGTCCTTCGCGGGCCGAGGACATGTATTCACTCCATTCATTAAACTAACATCAGCATTCTTCGCTAAATAAAATCAAAGCCTGACAGAGATCCGCGCGACAGTTCGTCCTGATCATGCCGCGCTTGAACATGAACCGAGGCTGTGAGGGTGTCAGTCAGGTCGGACGGATCCTGCAGCCCAGACAGCTCAGATTCGGGGGATTAGTGATGTAGCTCGTTAAAGATCGAGCATTGAAAGCGTCAGTGGGGAAACATGAGTGGACCTGCAGCTAACGTAAAGCAAATCATTTTCACTGGCGGCATCAGCACATCGACATGACGCAGCGTCACGAACACAGACATGACGCTGGCATGTTACCTATATGTTGGGGGCACGGATGTGTCCTCGACGCGGCGATGACTGCAGCGCCTCATCCCCTCTGTGGCTCAGACCGAGCGATAAGCCAAGCTAACCGGCTAACCGCAAACCCACCGCAGCCCCGGGCTCACGTCTCCAGCCCATTTACCAAACCTCAGCAGACATGACAGTGGGTCGAGCACGGACTGTCAGTGGTGTTGTACATGTAATGACAGCTCTGCGTCCGCACGCAGCTAACGAGCGCGTCAACGCTAACATGCTAACGCGGAATGAATACACACGGAGCTAGCATGCGCTAGCTTCATGTTGTAAACAACCGATGTGACTGGCTAACGTTGCATGCCACGTATTTAGCGAAACAACCAGCACTGACCAGTAGAATCGAAAGAGCTCACTCGGGCAACACGACACAGTGAGTGTTAAAATCTGTAAAGCACAGGCGACGAAGTATGACAACCTACCAAACTTATCTTAGCATCTACCTAGCATACCCAGCTAGCCACCGCCGAGGACGTTGTGGCTATCAGTGTCAGACTCCAGCTGATCACGTCCTGACAGATCGGACAAAAGGAGCCGCTCCGACACATGTCCGAGCTCCGCGCTCGTCCACGTCCCAGGGTCGGACCGAGGGAAGCGGCGGTGGGAACGAGGAAATGGAACGTGTCGGGAGGACAACTCACCTGCAAGGGCAAGGATCTGCGCTTCGCACGGCTGGCCTGCGCTGCCATTCTCTTCAGTTCTGTGAACCAGATACACCTTCTGATTATCAAAATCTGTTCTGTGCTGAGGTCTGAAATCTTCCACTCTTGAAACGGGCAACGCGTAGCACATATCGTCTTCAAAGAATCGAACAAACGCATACATTATTTACTTCTCCTTGGTCCTGCACTTTGGATATGGTTGACAGTTTTTTTTTTTTTTTCTCACAAAGTATTAAAAAAATATATACACATAGGGGGGGCTGGTGATGGTGTCTGCGCTCGGCTACTCTTGTCTGGTCCACATCACCAGGGATGATCATCAAGGCATGAATAACAGACATGACAGGACCTTGGTCCGATGCAGCAATTATCAAAAAACAAGTTTGTTTATTTATTTGTGTCAGGAATATATGAAAAAATATTAACTATCGCAATTTTAACATTATTAATATGATCATCACTGTCACTTTCTAAACACAATATTATTTACACAAATACCAATAAAACATCAATATATTAAACAACAAAGGAATAATGATACAGCTAATGTTTTGAGGCATCGCTTAATGTGAGGAGGCAGGACATCTAATCTACCTGGGCTCAATCAATTTAGACACTTGCTACTTCTCACTTGGTCTTTTCTGTGGGGAAAGCCAACCGAGATGATTACCTGCCCGCTCAGATTTCATTGTTCTCCGTGAGCTTTTGTGTTTCCGGGTGCGCACCTCTCATCTGCTCCTTGTATCACAGCAAACAGAATTAAGGCCAGCTGACAGTCATGAAGTCTTTGTTATTGTAAGACAACCGGCTGGCTATACAACAGGAACGATTTCCCTCAGTTCTTATTATAATGGAGCGCACCACAGTCGATAAATGACACTAACAATTTTGTTCTGCTTGGGCTGCTGTAATTGAAAAGTAACTGATACAGAAATATATGGGGCCGCGACCCACGATTCTCATACCGATATTTAGTCTCACAATTTCAGGTATTTAATTGGTTAGGATTAGGCCTGTTTCTGCTGCCATCTTCCCCCATGATGCTTGTTCACCACTTATTTAAAGACAAGTAAATAAACTAAACAATGGGACTAACTCTGAACATATTGCCAGTCATTTCATTTTACCTACTGGTGCAGTTGTTTGCACTGTCGTCTTACATCAAGATGGTTGTTGGTTTGAATCACGGTTCGGGATTTCTGGAGGTTATTATTTCCACCCCTGTCAGTTTGTTTGTTTAAAAGTAAGATTATACAAAAACAACCAAACGGATTCCCACGAATGTCAGTGGAAAATCCATTCATTTTTGTATTTTCTTGTCATATTTTCACGGCATTTTTCAAAATTTTTATCGTTTTCCCAGGTCACAATTTATGGATCTTGATGTAAAAAATGTGGAATAGTTTGGTGCAGCTTGACTGAATTTAAGGGGAGGGGCCTTGGGGGAGGTATGCATTCTACTGAGTGCCATTCTAGTACTGTTCATAGTTCCTTTAAAGCTGAGTCATGGTCCTTTCTTATATCTACACACAGCTTCTTTGTCAGATTCCACAAACAAACAGAAATGAGAGGGATGGATGAGATTTGAGCAGTGTCTGAACAACTCGACCAGAGGATTACTTTTAATCTAAGCTTCTGTTCAGTGGCTCTCCTGTCTTCAATCAAGGCAAGGTTTGTCACCATAAGGCTGCTCCTCTATTTGGAGCTCTCAGTCTTTGAAGTGGCCGGCATTTAGAAGGAGAACTTTGCCACATTTAAAAGTCCCACATGATAAGATGATTATAAATTCCTGCAGCCGGGAGAAGTTCAATCAAAATTCAAACAACAACTTTCTCATTAAGTTTGAGTTCATGGAGGTGCAGCAAGATGGTAGTCTGCCTACAGACACAATAAAAGTTGAGCTACCCAAATATATTCTATTTAAAGTATTTTTCTTAACTTGCCGGTCTTCATATCTACCCCCCCAAAGCACTCTGAACATGTCAAAGTAATTTTTTCACTCTAACTTTAAAGTTAAGTTCTATATTTCTTGAAAAATTGGCACTAGTTATTTTCATGCAATTTTCAAAGTTGCTGTCATTAAACTGTATCATTCCAGATACATTGTTTTTCCAAATAAATATTCCTTTATATGATTTAGTCAGTTGGAGTCTTCATATGGTACAATCTCAGCTTCTGTCAGAACTAATTCCAACCATCAAATAGTCTGACAGCTCAACATAAACATCAAACTAACATTTCTGACCTGCCGCTACATTGGGAAACATCAAGACCTCTCAGATTGTCCGGGAAAAGTTTTCTTTCTGTCTCCAGATGCAAAACTAAAGATGGAGAAGCGGTGTTCAGTTTGTATGCACCACACATCTGGAACAAGCTCCCAGAGAACTGCAGTAACACTTTGTTCTTTGAAATCAATGCTTTCATATGGCCTTTCACTAAATCAAATAATTACAAATTTCTTACAGTGCACTATAACTCTCACTCCTTTATTTTTTTATTAGACTTTTATGTAACCCTTTGAATTATATTTTTTATTGTCTTAAGTTACTTTTCAATTCATCATGGGGCCCTTTCTATTTTCTGTGAGGAACTCACTGTGCATATAAACTGGCCTTGCCAGTTATTTTATGCAATGTTGCTCCACTGCACTGCTTAACATTCCTGTTCTTTCTCAACCACGCTTATGTTTTGTCACCGGCAGTTTTGTCTCATTTTTGTGTCTGTAAAGATTAAAGAGGTTATCCAGGTCCTGGTATCTTCAGAAGTTGTGCAAGTGTAGGTAGGTAACTGCACACTCGTCTCTGTGAGGGTCATATTCATCGGCGGCTCGTTTTTTGGGGTTAAACAAACTAAAGCAAGACTGAGCAAAAACAACACAACACACAATATGCCAGTCCTGTAGCCTTCATAGAAAATGTAGCCTCATAGTGACTGTGGGAACTTTCATGCCGTTTGCATTTTCCACAGAGATGCTTTAGGTCTCTCAAAACAGCAAACAGGGGAAGCAGCTTACTCCACTTCCAGTAAGTGAGTTTTCCTTCTCAGAAGTAAGCTCGACCTCATCACCTGCTGCTGAACCTGTAAATCGGGTAGGTCCGGACCAAGCTCCTTTTTTCTCTTTTTTCTTGTTGGGGTGTTTTTGTAAAGAAATCCCTGAATTTCCCACAGTTCCACCTGAAGCCGGTCAGCTCGCAACAGACGTAACTCACTGACGTCTTACATACCTGAGATGGCATCGAGGGTCGACAAATCACATTAGAGTAAAATAACTTAAGTTGATACCTATTGGCTATGAATAAAATTGGGAGTGTCCAGGGCGCAGAGAGATGCAACCCGTGGAAAATCCGCAACAACCAATTCAAGAGCAGTCTCGGGTCCTCTGGTTGCCAAAAGTTAAGGACCCACATTCACTTCCATTTGGCCGGCGCCCCCACACCCGGAAGTATATGTATTTAGACAGAAATGAACCAAAGACATTTTGAAACCAACTTATATTGAACGCTCACAGGCGCTTATTGTCAACCAGGAGCATTGTACCAGTAAAGCTTAATTATCTCATTACTTTATGTGTAACATTTTTATGCCTAAACGCCCCATTATTGACCAGCCGCCACTGCCAATATTTCTGTGAGTACTAACATGCTATTTTCACATGTCACACGACGAGAAGCACAGGTTTGGTCCAACCTTTTGATGACAGACAAGTTACAGCCTTAACATTCTGTCTCTTTGTGAACCTCAAGTTTTCCACTTCAGTTTCATCCCAATACAACTGAGACCTTATTCGAAGAATGTGGTTCCTATTCATTCTGTCCTTTGATTTACACATGAAAGTTCCTCTGCAGTTGTCCCAAATTTTTATTTTTTAAGAAAGAGATGTGCAACATAATTATATCCAAACTGTTTAGACATTTTCAATATATACTTAGTTATAAGCTGTTTTTTATGTAAATCACATTTTTTTACTTACAAATGATCGTTTCCTTCAGCAGCCCCGAGTTTGTAGTGAGATATTTTGTAGTGAGGAATGACATGGGCTAAGTTATGTGAATGATGTTGTAAAAATCACGACATATTAAATGTATTTTGGTGGTAAATAAATCATCAGAGCAGATTGTTTATCTGAGTAACTATTAAAAAGGAGGCTTGTTGCATCTGTTAAATAGATAGCAACATATAAACATCGGTCCTATTTTTTAAAAATAAAGTCCTGATTGAATGTGAACTTTTTGTGTTGTTTCAGTGTTTCCATTTGATCTATTAAACATAATCTTATCGATTTCTACTGGATTCTTCAACAATTGAAAAGTCTACCAAAGAGAAGCTATTGAGCAATTTCATACTCTCATTAGAGTCTAAGAATGGGGAAGGTCAAAAGGATGCTTGAATCTTCACTACAAGGACACAGAGAGAATGGGAGGATTATCTAAAGAGAAGAACTACTTTGCACAGAAACTAACAGACACACATAGTCACATTGACCTATAGTGCTATATGAGCTACATGTGTAAGACAGTTAAAGAGAATGGCATGCTTCACTTTCATCAAGTTTCCAAATTGTCTTTCCACACCCAAAATGCTCTTAAATCAAAACATTTAAATATCAACTTAATGCTGTTCCTGTTGCAATGAATTGACTTTTCACAGTAATGAGATTTAAAAGCAAAGCTTGTATTTATTAAATAAATACAATGACCTATTTTTGAATAGTGAGTTACTCAAATAGAACCAAATCTGCTGTGATTTGTCACAAGCTATTGGCCTGTTATTATCTGACAGTACAATGATTCATTACATCTGAAAGAAAAACTCCAGATAATATTTTAGCAATTTCTTTTTTATCTGAGGGAGCAGCTGATCGGGTAAAGACTGGAGTCAGGACAGAAGCCAGACATCATGTCCTGCCTATTAGCTCCACACTGCCAGGCTCATCTATCTTTATTGGTCATCCATTAGCCTGCATTAAAGGGAGACACGGGATAATAGCAGTAATGATGCTGATGATGGAATTATACTGTGGGTACACACGTCATCATTGCAGCGTTACGCCTAGAATCAAAATGGACAGATGGACGGACAGATAAAATAAAAACTCCTTTCGAGGTTGATTAGTTTGTGTGTGTATGTATGTGACAAACAAACATCTGAAGGAAGTGAACACGTTGGCGTCTTGCAATTTAGCTAAAAAAAATGACTATAGCGCTTCGAGGTGTGTGCATTAAGCACACGGCAGACACACAGCCAATCTAAACGCAGCACCTGTGCCAATCTGCGCAAAGGACAGATGCTGGTACAGGTGCGTGCGTGATGATGGTTGGCAGCGATGAGCACCAACCTGAGCAGCAGCACCGCACACACACACACACTCACACACACACATCCACCAGACGCAGCAAAGTGATGATGCCAGGAATTAGACAGCCAGGACGGAGGGATCATTAAGGCAACTTTCTGGAAAGGCGCTCTCAGATCGGGAAAAGCAGCGAGCAAAATGGAGATATGGGTGTCTGGTTCCAAGATGATGGATTCAGAGGCGTGAGCGTCTTTTACGGGCCGCGCATTTCAACAATCAATCACAACTGTTTACAGTCCAGGGTATTGCCGTTTCCCTATTTTGGTTGGAGGCATCTCACCAGTCTTTCTCCTATTATGCCTCTTAATTAGCTCCGCATGAATTACTAATCAACCATGAAGAAGGCATTCACCAATTTAAAAAGTGATAGCCCATGAAATGAACAGCACAGCCTCATACAGGCACATCAGTTACTAATGCTGAAGAAGAAGAGAGACAAAGAGAACGACAGAAGCGCGCGCACACACACACACACACACACACACACACACACACACATAAACACACACAAACACACACACCTTATTGTGAATAAATCCTTCATTAACTATTTAGAATGGTATCAGTGCTGGCCCTGCCATCCTGCTGTGTGTACTCAGTGATCCACACAGGAGACATTGATCTTCCTCATAAGGAACATAATGACCACCAGAGAAATACTGATCATATTTCAGTACCAGTCAATTCAGTTCATTAGGGCCGCTTTACCTCCCGCTGCGGACCTGTATTGATCTTCCCAGTGTCACCAGACTGTTATTCTCTGCTAACTAGATAGGGAACTCTGAAAAACTGTAATTTATACAGTGGCAACAGCGAGAAGTGGAGGACCCGGCACAAACAAACAAGCATAAAAATATATTAAAAAAGACAGAAGACTGCCCCGTCGGTTTGAGAGCAAGCGTGGACTGTCTGTCTCTGTGCCCTTTCTGCGTCGGCATCAAATGTCAAACATGACACAAGAAATCCTAAAAGAACCCGAGCTGTCCCTGGGTTTCAGGGAGAATTCTTCGTATGCCTCTAATACCTTTTCCACTGGCTCCTCTAATCTCCACTTATCTGGCAGCCAGGTGAGCCGCAGCACATGGCTGGTGGGCAGGCTTTGGTCTGTGGGAATACAGCTCATCTTAATGGTATTGCTCTCTCTTTTCCCCTCTCTTCCCTTTGCTTCTCGTGCCCCTTCCTCCGGGGCGGCTGTCAGACCGGGGTGTCGCGGCAGCCAGAGAACCTCAGCATTGCTGCTGTAGCTGACAGCAGGAAGCCGATGGGATTGGACGGGAGTCCGCAGCCGCCTGTCATGCATAGGGGGCAGCCAGGCTTATAGGTGCACAGCATCAGACAGATAATAGCAGGTAAAACTCAGGCCAACCAGCAGCTTGTTCGTCGCCAGGGGATGCAGGACCCCTGGTGGGTGGATGTGGGGGTCACACATGGAAGGGTCAGAGTGTTCTTACAACTTGTGGCCTTTACCTAACAGACGCAGACCCCCACCCACGCACACACCAACAGCAGTCAGGGAGAGCCAAGGTCACGGATATCAAATCCTTCCACAGAATCATCCCTGCAGCTTACTGTACACTTGGCAGAGGTTAAGATTGATTTGGAGCTTAATGCCGAGTGTTGGTGCAGCGACTGCACATCCAAACCCAGCAGACATCTTATTAGGTTTTCTATTCCCCTTACTTCATTCTCTTTTATTGTTTTTGGTCTAATTTTTGTAGAAAGAACTGCGAGTCCCCGAACCACAATAACAACTGTTTATGTCATAAAGCATTTTCTGTGTGACTCCGCTCTACAAAATGCAAACACATTTTTATCTGTTTAAGCTAAAATGACGGTGACTTAAACTTAATTAAATCTGTGAATAAATATATGAATCGCTTGCAATCACGCCACTAACTTTGAAAAACAACTGAAAGCACAATATCTCACAAAGCATATTCCTGAACCAGGGCAAACAAACACTAGCAAGGATTCTGGCTTTGACTGTGAAGAAGTATGTCACATGTCATGTATCCCCTCTGCCGTCCACATGCAGGATGCCAGCTGATGTGACAAAGGGAAACAAGTCTTTCTCACATTTAGTTCTTTGGGGGAGAAAACCGTCAAGAGGAATCTGGCAATCGGTTGCTATATGACCTGAGACACACAGCCTGATAACGCAGCTCGTCGCTGAGCTGCTGCCACCGGGAGACAGGTACAGCAGATTTTAGATTTACAGGTGTAATAAAAACAGGTTTTACTTTCATATAAACCAAGTCTGCACATGTTTGACAATGTTGTTGATCACCAGCATTTAATTGTGCTGATGTTACTTTAAAAACTCACTACATGTCTATTCTCCATGTTTAGCCAAGCACTTTTATGTCATGTACTGCAGGATACATATATATATATGTATACATACATTTACTAAAGATTTCTGTTGAAAGTCAGATATGACACTAGTTGCCTCGGATTAGTGAGTGAAAATATATCTATATCATTCATGGTCTCCAATAGAGGTCAGCACAAAGTCACAGGACAGCAGGGAAGTGTAATGAGCAAGAGAATTACCTGAGTTTAAAGGAGTTGGGCTAAAGTATCGTGCTGAAGTTCCCTTGGTAAAGACTGTGGATGCTTTCCTCTATAACTGAACCTGTCGGCTGCTGTAATGGAACATTTTATTACATTTCACAGCAAAGACAATTATCAATTCTGGTTCATACAATTCTACCTAGCTGCAGCTAGGGACCAGAGCACCCTGTCACTTAGTCAGACTTGGGTCAATGGCACAGAACAATGGAATCACATTTGATTTATACTAAATAAGTCCCTCCTTTCACAGAGGTAGAATGTTTATCCAATCAGTTCTCTGCGTGTTGTCTTCAGGCTTAGATTTGGTCACCTCCAATCTGAATGAAGGACCCCTTCGAAGGTCTCACTACACATCAACATCAGGCATCTGCTTAGACTCCAAGTGTTAAAACCTGTTTTCCCAGAGACCCCTGTCTCTGACTGTAACACCTATGCACTCTATCGCAGACAGTAGGATGGACCCTGCTGTTAAGACCTTTTGTTTCATCAGAGGCACAAAGGAATCTCCAACGAATACACATCTGAGTCTGCCAAGCTGACCCCACATGTTTTCAGTCTTAAACACACAGAAATACATATCAGAATAACATTCCCATCTATAACTGTCATTCCTTGCATGAAACATAACTAAATATAAAATCTGCCATCACAGCTGCTGAGAAAGCATAGCAATTATAGCACATCCCTACAAAGGTCATTAATGATGTTTAATTTACATTTATACATGCACCACTGTTTATACACCCATTGAACACGCACGCTCCACATGAGACAGAGGGGGCTGAGGCACAGACTGAGAAAAGGTTGTTTGTGACCTTGAGCGTGGCAGCGAGGAATCTCCTGGCAACGTGCGCATACCTGCACTGCAGCTTGTGACGGTGAATATTCTGTTGTGAACAACTTAGCAGAGTGGCAGGTTATCATATTAATAATTTCTTAGTAACAGGTATCCATAATGGTAGAGCAGACCATTTTCTCAAATATTTAGCAACCTTAAATCAAAGAGGATGCAAAAGGTTGTGAGTAAAAAGTGGTGTGTGAGACTAGCGATGTCCTTGCTACACACACACACACACACACACACACACACACACACACACACACACACACACACACACACACACACACACACACACACACACACACACACACACACACACACACACACACACAGAGTTCGTAAAAAAAACTCAATCCACCAGTCATAACACAGAGACGGAGTGGCATCAACCTCTATTATCTAGTCCCTATGCTGCTAACACAAAAGGCTCCCTGGAACAAAAATCCAATCAGTCCTCTCTAGGAGGATTTGCTCCACAGCAGTGCTCAGCAACACTGGTGGCTCTGCTGGTGACAAAGAAATAATCTCAGCGCCCGCAGCCTGTTTACTGCCTCCGTCACATCGCCCTTTTAGAGAGAGGACAGACACGAGTCTATACGCTTCTTCTGTTGTCATTTACTGTCCTCCGAGTTTAGCGCTCCCTCTCCCTCTCCCTCCTTTCCTGCATGCAGCAACATGAGACACATGGTTGACTGCGTGTACAGGGCATGAAATTAGGGTGTTGGCGACATAGCATGTTTACTCTAAGCATTAGTAATAGGTCCGAAAAAACTAAAACCTTCAGGACTATAGAATAGAGGCAGAATTTTAATGATTGTTTGATGACAAATATTTTCTAAATATCAATGTTGTGTTGTCCCCCATAATCCCCCCCCCCCCCCCCCGTATTATTTTCTGGCTCCTATCTTTCACAGTCGTTCATTCTTTGCCTGCTAAATTATCTCACTCATTCTCCATTCATTAGCATGCCGCTGCTTATTTAGCCACGCTGCTGAGAAGCCTTCAACAACATCAACTGGAAAATACTCAATATGAGGCGGCCAGCACCCCCCTGTCCTCTCCTCGCTTCCATCCCTCATCTCCTTCTTTGTTTGTTTGATTTTTTTTTTCTTTAACCACATCAAAACGGAAGCGCAGTCCCCCATAATGAAGAGAGGAGAAACAGTAGAGCAGTGAGATAAAATATGCAAATTCACAGAGAAAGGATATAATTAGGGCAATAATAGGAAGAGTTGTTTTCACAGCTGCTCATTTACACAAATGCCTGATAGTAGTTTGGATAAATAATGTCTGTTTTTCCTGTATTTCATCTTTTCCGGTGCAAAGTCTTCACTAAAAACAGATATCTGCAGCTCTTCTACCAGAGAGCCAGTCGACCTTACAGTCCCTGAGCAACCCACAGATGTCTATCAGCTCAGGTATGTACCACAGGACTAGATAGTGAGCAGGAGGTTGCATTTAGGTTGTTTCAGACATGTCTTCCCTCTTTTCATGGCTCAATTCAGGCTGGATAGAAACCCAGTCTCCTGGTCTGCATCTGAAAAAATAATACTTTTCTCAGAGTGGAAACTACAAACCAGACTCAACCCAGTCTTCTCCAGTACCATCCAGATTTATGTGTCTTCCTTTTTCTAAGTTTCGTCCAGCTTTTATACATTACAACCTTTACAAGAGGACAGTGCATGGTGGGGGGGAAAAGTGTCCTGAAGAGACAAAGGGCCCCTACATTTTGTATACATGCCAGCGCAACGTGTGGCCCCCCCACAAATAACACCATGGCCCCGCCTTCCCCTTGTGTCGAAGCCGGTGTCAATGTTTACAACTGTAATGAGAGGCAGACTATTCCTAGCCCAGAAAGAAAAGAAAGAAAAGACTGATTTGCAGGAGCGGCAATCAGGTCAAACGTGTTTTCTCATTTCCAACTAAAGTTGTAATGCATCTCCTTTTTGCCAACATCTTCCAGTTCCGTGACTTTCTGTCTGTCAGCGTGAGAGGGAAATACTACTGAATAGGTTTAATGAACACCAAGATATGCACATTGCATGTGAATACCCGTTCAAGGGATTGTACTGGGAGCACTGTGGTTTCAGGTGTGACTGTGGAAATGGTTTACATGACTCAAATGTCAGGTGAGAGGGGCCATTATCAGAATTGTGGTTGGGGCCCAAGGGAGGTCAGGGCCAGCTCGGGGCATATCAGGTCAGTCGTCTTCATTTATATAAGACTTCCCTAGTCTTAGTGACCACTCACAGGGCTTTACAACATGAGTAATATTCCCCTACTCACGCACACATTCATACAACGCTTCTATAGCACATCTAAATCACTCAGCTATCAGGGGCAATATGGGGCTCAGTGCTTTGCCCAAGGACACTTCCACACAGAAAAGCCGGGGATCGAACCATTACTGAACAACCAACTCCGCCCTCTGAACCACACCTGCCCACAAAAGTCCAAAACAATTTAAAAACTGAATAGCTCATGCTTGCTTCAAGTATTAAGGACAGAACAAGAGCTCTATAAGGAAGGCTGGCTTGATTAACTTATTTAATGGATTCTGTGTGCTGGACTTACTGTCGAGATCCTGCTGCCACTGGCTACTTTCTTTCAGGAGTCCTGCTGCAGTGTCACCAGTTGTGGATGATAATTACAATTAAATAGTCATGTTTTTTTTTTAAAGTGAGGAGGTCGTCAATAGCATTTTAAAGACATTTAGTGAGCATGGCTGAAAGGGGCATAGAACACAGAGCAACTCAATGAAATACTGAAGGTTTCTCATGTTTCAACTTAACTCAAAGGGAGATCGTTGGGATTGATAGAGATCATCTGATTAAAGTCTGCAGAGTTGAATAGAGAAGAAATTGGTTCGCATAAGTATTTAAAAAAGAAAAGATTAATAATCTGTGTTCTTCAAAGTCAAAAGAGTGATAGCACCAAGAGTTTAACTACCATTCCTGTGGTTTACGAAAATTTCATAGGAGGGAAACTCTCACTGCACCAACACCACAACAACCCTCCACGAGTGCAATTTACACAGGGGCCAAGTCAAATACATCATATTCAAAACAAAAGTGTCACCACAACAAAGACATAAATACATGCCATATAAGTGTATTGTTTGGATGACTGCCCAGAGACTTTCATCTGAGGAAATGAAAGCTATGAAATGGTTGAGAGGACACCAGGCTGCTGCATTGTGTAAATTAGAAAAATAAACTTGACTTTTCTGCAGATTTTGTAGATTTTGTACAAATGTTGAAAACTTGACATCTTGCTGCTGCCAGTGAAGAAACCAAGGCTGCACATACAAATTGAGAACACATTTTTTTTTCTTGTATTCATTGACTTTCACCGATATCATCGGCCGATGTTCATATTTGTTGTAAAACCGCTGGGCACGTGCCGCAGCTGGGGGAGCAGTCGCTCCGTCGCCCTCCTCTCCGCGGCCAGAGGCTCAAGGCCAATGTATGCTTCTCCGTTTTGACGGACACGGACAGATAGGACCGCCCTCTCCAACGTGGAACGCCCTCTCCGTGCCTCTCCGAGGCTCCTCGGAGAGCTTTTCGTGCAGCTCTCATTTTTCTAACTACACGTCGAAATGACGGACAGCCCACGGATAGCACTTGGCTGTGATTGGTCCGCTAACGCCAGCATTTCGGAATGGAAACTTCCTGTTCCATTCCCTACATCACAATAAACCAAAATCACAACTACGACTCTATGATTAATGTGACACGTGTGTTAAGCCAGCGGCGTTGTCCGGCTGACGGTGGCTGGTTAGAGCACTTACAGCATGTGTGTACGGTCACATACGGTTATAACGAACTTTGATAACGGGGCTAGCGGGCTAGCCACCATGCTAACTGCGGTGGGAACAGCGCAAAAACCTGCTGACTTTAATCCCACGGCTCTCATGACACTGTTTCTCAAACACCGTCAGGTTAGAAGCAAACACTTGGTAGTAGCTAGTATCGGGTGTCCCTGCTGACTGTGTGTGGAAGCTGGGGGGAGCTAGCTGCCTCCGTGTAGCTTCAAGCTGTTGCAGCTGTTGAATTAGCAACGCAGTTTGGAAACAAGACCGGGGAACCGCTGCGTTAAGACACGATAACATAAGCATTTTGACCCGCTGGGTGTCACTTTATTCAGCAAAAACTGTCGCGTCATCAACATCCTTTTTCTGTTAGTTGCCATCGTTCACTGTGTGTGAGGAGCCGGGAGGACGTAAATAAACCAGCGTGGACTTCTTCTATATACCTCATGAGGTAGGCTTGTCTAAGCTCGACTTCCGTTTCGCCATCTACTGTTCTGGCGGTGAATTGTTTTCACAACAAAAAGGCTCGTAGAACTATAAATCAAAAAGGGTCCGTCCGATCCGTCCGTCCGTCATTCCGAAACGGACTCGGAGAAGCATACTGAGGCCTTCAGTGTGCGGCACCGGGAGGTGCCTCAGTGTGCGGCAACGGGAGGTCCTCATCCGATGGCACCTCATGGCGTCACTGGTGCGGGGGCTTTCTTTCTCTTGGACCGCGGGGCGGTGTCCATCGCCGGCGCGGAAGGCGGGCCGTTGGAGGGGACCGGGTACGCGGTCAGCGGCGGCCACTCTGGACGCGTGTCGGGCCCTTCTCGCGGATCACCTCAGCTACGGCGACCGCTGGGGGAACCCTCCGGCTGGCGCCTAGCAGCTGACTGAGAACTGGTGCGGACCAGGGGAATCCGACTGTTTAATTAAAACAAGCATCGTGAAGGGCCACGGTGGGTGTTGACGCGATGTGATTTCTGCCCGACACTAAAAACAGGTAAAACTGAGGAGGGCTTGTTAAGTTATCTTTACTCACGCAGTGTAACTTGGCGTAAAAAGTATGAGCGTAGCGTCTGTTTAAGTATTTTATTCTCATGTGCATCGGCTCTATTCATCCGTCTCATGCACAGGTGACTAGGGAATTTGACAACATACGTCATACACACAGAAGCCGTAACACATCTAATAAACGGGCAATACTGCTACCGTAAATCAATGAGAAGAGCGTTCTCTATAATGATACTTTAACAGGGCTGTTTTAGACAGGGTAAAAAGGTACTGTTTTAAATTATCCTTGTGGTATTTTGACCAAAATATGTTACAGACATTTCATTAAGATCCCGAGGAACCATTTCAACTTGCGGTAAAATGGGCATAATAGGTCTCTGTTAAATAAAGTTTAGTTAAATCAAAGATTGTTTCATAAATCTGATTCAATTTGTGCTCATTAAAAGATAAGAGTGATGAAGGGCTGACATTTTTTTAAATAGTGCTTTTTAAATAATGATTTAATTATTTTTCTGGCACAAAAAGGTGAATGAATAATAACAAAAAGAAAATAAACAAATATCGGTATCGGCTATCGGCCAGATTGTTATTTTAAATATCGGTATCGGTATCGGCCAAGAATTTCCATATCGGTGCATCCCTAAATAATAGATATACATTTTCTATTTACACAGTTTTGTTTTTTTAGTCCATTTGACTGAGTCATTGTTTGAGCCTGATTCCCTGGATTATCTGCATCAGGAATATTGCAGCTGGTAAACAACATGTCTGCATGGTGAGCGCACTGCACCTTCCTTTAGATTAATCATATTTACTTGGTCAATGCATACTAGAATTGAGTATGTATAAAGAAGTAGGAAAGAATGATTCAGGACATTATTCAAGATGAAGATGTAGCTGTGTGTGAGTGTTTTGTACAGTCTTTGTGACCCTTTTTTCAAAAATATGAATATAAATTGAAATTTGTTGATGTGATTAGATGTGTGACTGTTTCGCTGTTGATGATTTTGTTTAGAAAATGCCTTGATGAGGTTGTTACCATGGCAACAAAAGGCTAAAATGATTATGTTTTTAATCATGTAGGGACCATCAGCTCCATACCAAATAATTGTGTTCACGCTCTCTGTATGCTCATGCCTTTATGATGTTAAATTTATATATCCTTCAATTTCCTCAGCATCACCGCTGTGTGGATCATGAAAGACTCAGACGCGGCTTTTGAATATGAGCAGCTGGCTGTGCAGAACGTACCTCCTGACCTCAGAGATGTGTACAGTGGTTTTGTCTGGAGAGAGCAAAGCAGGAAGCACAAAGAATAACTGTAGAAGAAGATTCTCTAATGAAGAACATTTCTATTCTGCTCCGACAGAAACCGCAGGGAAATGGAGATACAAAGGGAGAAGTGATCGAGTGAAAAAGAAGAAAGTGAGAGCAGGGATCTGAGAACTGCCTATTATCTCCACACTGCTTCATTGCCTCAGATGCACACCCAGGCTGGAACGCGTCTGTGCGCGGAACCTAACAGTGTGTGCACACGTACACACGCGCAAATCTGCCCAAATCTCATGAATATGATTGACCTTTTTTCCAGTGTAATGCTGAGAGCGCATCAAGGGGAAAGGAGAAACTAAACAGAGGCAAGCAGAGTTAATTCAGAACAACACATTATTGGGTTCTGACTGCAGATATGGAAAAGGACAATCTAATCGATGAGCCAAAAGAATGACAATGGCCTCTCGAATCAATGTCTGCACCCCATTTTCTCGCTGTGAAAAAGACAAAGCCCTCAATGCAGGTGTTTTTGTTGTTCTGTTTGCACCTGTGAGTGCGTATCCATGCCTGTGTGTGTGTATGTGTGTGTTTGTGTGTGTGTACCTGGCTGTTGTTGTGGTGGAACAGTTGCCAGGACTAATCATTATTTAGTTGTGGCGGGGCTGGAAAGGTCAGCAGTCTGAAATGTCAGGCTGTGTTCAACAGGAGCAAGATGCAGCCGTGTGCTGCTCAAGTGTCCAATTAAAGAGGGCCGAGTGAGGTTTGAGTGGGTCTGTGTGTGAGTCGGTATGCATGCATGTGTGTTTGTGTCTGTGTGAGTGTGAAAGAAGAAAGTAAAGACATACTGTGCTATTGTTGTTTCTTTTCCTCCTATGTGTATAATAACTGTATTTATGTCAAATTCAAATTTAAGTATATATTCACTTGTGTGTGAATACAGATATAAGTGTGAACCGGTCTTCAGAGCTGCTAATGCATGCCATTATAAACACAGGCCTCCTTCCCTCTCACACCAGCACCTTATGAAGCCACCTGAGCCTATTAGCTAGTTCACACCCGGTGATTCCCTCTGCTCTCCGTGATGCAGAGCCGAGACAAAGGGGCAGAAACAAGAGGACGGAGGCCATGTGAGAAAGTGAGATCACTAATAAATAACAACAGATATCAGGTGTTGCACAGATGAGTTGCCCACAGCAGGGAGGGGAGGCGCTTGAGAGGATGACAAGGAGCGAAGGAGCAGAAACTCCTCAAATCTGCAGGGAGGAGGAGAGGGTGTCCTGGCTGTGTTTCCCTATCGGAATCATTCATCTGAGAGCCTCACCTGCTCTCCATACAGCCATCATAATAACCTTCACCGTGTTCACTGTGTGCGGGTGTGCATGTCCACTCACCTAGCGTGAATGGTAATAAGCAGCGGGGCAGGATAAAATATGTCCGCCGAGTTAAGGATATAATAGACTCCCCTGAATAATGACCTGCAATAATTTACACAGCGAGCCGAGCACTACACAGTGTCAGAGGAAGAAACCTGGAAGAAAGTGAGGAATAATAAAAAGCCATCTCAGGTCCCCGCCCAGCAGAAAACGGCACCCTGAAGGAGGGGATTTCTTCTGTGTCAACAATCATACGCTCATCTAAAAGGGGCAATGAGAAGACATGGAAGTATTAAGCTGTTTGAAGATTAATTTAATGGGATGGCATTGTGACTGTTTAAGGTAAGGTTGGTAGGTTGTTTCTGAAACACTTTTATTGTATTTGTCCTGATAGCCATCAATAAATAAAATGAAAAAGTGGAAAAAGATTATATTATATTATATATTATATGACGTACCAATTGTCAGGCGTGTTGGTTTATCCTAAATATGAGAAGAGTCGGACTGGTCCAATTTAAGTATTTATTGAGATGCAATGAAATGAACAACATAGCTATGGACAATTATCACAGCCTAGGCTAAATCAGTTAGCAATAGGTAGTTAATAATGGCCCCGAACAAAAGGGGTTTGATATAATTATAACAGTAGATTTAATATGATTGGTTATGAAAGATTGAAGGGGAGTCACCGCAAATCAATTTGGTTCTCCCTTATTGGTCCACAGCTGTAGTCCCCCGCCCCTTTTCAAGGAATCCAGGAAGTGACAAGAAGCCGCGCTCCGTGACGCTACTACTACTCTGATAGTTGCTAAGCAAAATGTTCTCTTCATGAAAGGCCTTGACACAGCTGATGCCATGTGGGCCATTGGAGAAAGGAATATGATGTTCCTGCTATATCCAAACAATGTCCTGTTGATGTAAACATTAGGATCCTCGAAACCAAAACAACGAAACAAAACAATGTCAACAAAGTCACTCTGTCCGACCTCCAGAACTTATCAGACAGCTGCACAAAATATATATGTGATGTGAATTAATCTAAGGGAATAATGGTTGAATATCAAAAGTTAGAATTCAGAAAAATTATAAGATCCATTATTAACACTATGCAGCAAGGGTTATTTATAAATCATTTGTATAAAGGCCTTATATCTGGCCTAACCTGCTCAAGACCCCCCTCCTGCCTTTATTGCAAAGAATACAGTTAGACCTCAGAACAGCTAAAATATTGAATTCTCACACTATCCATCCCTAACTTACCTGCGTGCCTGTGCACACCCTGCCCATGCTCTCACTTTGCATGACTGCACAAGCAGGAGAGTATTCATCACTGAAGAAGAGACAACAGCCAATAGCTAGCGAGAGAGTTACAGAAAGGTTGTCCTCTAGCAGTCAGTCAGTGCATGTTCATGTGTTTTGGGGGACGTAGCTTTTGAAAGTGTAGCCTACTCTTGCTCGCTTCACCAGTATCTCCAACCCGAGCGTTATCAAGACATTGCAATATCACCAGAGTAAAACTTTGGAGCAACGGAATAAGTTATCAGGTTGTTGTGCCATTTATCTTACTTATGAGACAAAAGTCTGATGCTGCAGGCTGGCTAAAAACAGAGTGGACAAAATTGAAATAACCTTGGTGAGTGCAAAGCGAAGCACTCAGCCCCCCTATTTTTTTCTCATTTAGTAGCATGAGATTTCATTTTATTTTCTTCTCACAGTTTATTCTTATAATGAGCTACTAGACAGACTTCTAAAGAGGCAGCTGCTTTGACAAAAAGAAACAGACTCGTTGGGACTGTCCTCTGTGTCAGTGACCCAGATCAACTTAAAATGCAAAGTCCCATTGAGCCGTACCCAGCCACAATAAAGTGAAAAAAAGTGAATAAACATTCCCCAAAATTAGTACAGAGCTCAGTCATTGTGAAAATCGAGAAAGTGTCGCACTATTGAAGCTTTCTCCAAGAGGTGAACAGAAAGCCACTTATCCAGGAGGTGCAGGACTCCTCTAGGGAGATGGGAGAAACAAATATCTCTGCAGCGCTACATTATTCAGGCCTCTGTGTGAGAATAGCTGCATGAGTCACCTCCGAGTAAAACGCATACGACAAATATATTTCTCATTTTTTGAGGTGAATCAAAAACTGAAACTTGTCCCTACAGCAAACTTTGTTTTGAATTGATGTTTGACACAAGATCCATTTTAAGTTGATATATCACATCTTTTGATCAACAGCCTGGGAACAGCAAACAGTCTGATGTCAGATTAGTTGATCTTGGTTGATGCATAGACATCGCGTCGTATTATAATCAAATCCTTTCCACCTCTTTCCTCCTCACTCAGCCGTAGAAGGTGTTTGTATATAAGTGTTCTCACATTCTCTCCCTTCTTCGCCCTTTGTCTCTTTCTGCTTGCCCTCTATCAAACTGTGAAGGCCAGGGGGCCTGAGGAACAGCTGCAAAGTAAACCTGCTAAATTAACCCAGTCTGCATGAGTCTCACATACGCATTATTCTAATCAAAGCACATTAGATCATCCAGCTACTTTAGACATATGGGTCTCTGCATCCTCCTTGCCGTCCCCATCTGTTTCTCCTCCCGAGTTTTTCGAATTTCCTCCCCGCTCTTCATCTCGGTGGATCCCTCGCTTTTCACAGCTGCCTCGCCAAGACACTGGCATTAATTTCCAACAGTGCAGCTACTTTCTGACACGTTTTCACATCCAGTCAAACTCGGAGCACCATATGCCTGCCTGATTGCTAACATGTTACGAGTTTGAGGTGCGCACGGGGTAAAATTCAAACCACTCGGCACAAACTCTGCACGTATTTCTCCTACGCATTCAGGAAATAAAATGAAACCCTGGAGATTACACACTCGCTGCAATATGCTCGTAGACAATATCTGAACATATTTCATTCTCCATGTGTTTCAGTGGTGCTCAAGTGTTTCTCATCAGAGGAATTCAAGTAAGTATGAGGCAGCATCTCAGTAGGACATAATAAATCATTTGAGTTGTTCTGATCGTTTGTTCAGATTTATCGTAGTAGATTTAATACGTGTATTTATGATGGCATTAATACAGTCTATTAAAAAAAGTTGCAAAAACAGTAATCATAAATTTGTCATAATTTAAATACCAACAGTCTAAACAGCAACATATTTCAATGACTATCATATACTGTATTACCAACATCAATTATATCCTAAAATATAAGGATAAGAAAATATGTTGAATTTTTGCACTAAATATATCGAGTGTGGACCGTGAGCACAGAGCATTTGAGTTGTGTTTATGAAAGTATTTAGTTGTGTGTACAGGGAGAAGTCAGGGACATATGGACGTTTGGATGTTTAAGCCTCTTGTAAACACAGAAAGTAAAATGTGTTGACATGCATGGGAGTCTCTACATTACATCCTGTTTTCGCAACTTTGAAACGCTAAGACTAACAAACAGACACAGAGACGCTTCCAGAGACTTTCAGCACACACTAAATAAAGCAGGTGTTGTGAATAGTCTCCCACATGTTAAGAGTACAATTAGATAGTTAATAAAACTAATATTCGCATGAGATTAAAACAGACATATTAAATTGTTCCCATGTCTTCACCAACACGGCGGAAAACTAGGACCCAAAATACCATCTGAGGATGAATGAAAGTAAATGTAATACTAATTCAAATGTGACCCAGGAGAGGGTGAAAGACTTTTTGTTAAAGGGATAGTTCACCCAAAAATTTAAATTCACTATTTATCTACTCCCCCGACATTCAAATTCAACTTAAAAAAAGCTTGATTAACACCATGTTTGCTGTCCACTGTTATGTTCCAGCGGTTACTGCAGCAGATCTTGTCTGGTGAGAATTCAAGTATCGCTGTTTACCACTGAAACTCCAAACGTGTTTTGTGGACTAAAACCCTTCAGCCCACCCCTCTATCTGCAGAGTAGATAAACAGTGAATTTTCATTATTGGGTGAACTATCCCTTTAAAGTGTGTGAGAGTGGGTGTTTATTGAGACACTTATCTGACATGTTAATGTCTTATTATCCGTTTGCCAAAGTCTCCCACGTTCCTTTGGTTAAGACACACATATCCATACAAACACAGAGAGATGTGTGTGCACACCTGCCTGCCCTTATGACATTCGGTGACAACACCTAAATTCACGAGTTCTCTGTCGTCCTATTATAAAAGCTTCAAGGGAACTTTTTTTGAAATTTAACAAAAGCAACCATCAAATTAGCAATATTCTACCAGTGCTCACCCGAACCTAATGTGCAGCTATGTGCTTGTGTAGGAAAGACAGCAGGTAAGAGTTTTAGTTTGGATAGGAGGGAAACACTTGGATGTCATACTCTTCACTTTTCAAGACAAATACTAAAACATGGGATACTGAGCCTCCATCACAGCACAATTTTATATCAGTGGTGTTGAAATAGAAAGGAGGAATGTGAGAGGGAAATCATTAGATCACTTACCTGAGTTGGTGATGGTTAACAGGTCGAGACGCCGCTGTTGCTGGAATAAAAGGAGAGCAGACGGTTAGACAAATGTCACTGGAGATCATTTAAAAGACCATTTACATAAATTCTCAGATAAAAGTTGAGTGTGATTGTTACCGCACATGCAGAACGTCATTTATTGGAAGTTTTTCCTCACAGGTTTAAGGACAGAGGATGTCGCACCTTGTACAGATTGCTAACACCTATTTGGCAAATTGGGATGTGTGAAGATGGGCTAAAAAATAACATTTAATTGGTCTGTGGCCCTTATCACAGCTCTAAGTTTAGTTGTGAACACACATAAGACGCACTGAGGACCCATTTGATACCCAGATGTTCAGATCCCATTCACAAGTGGTCTGGGACGCATGTGGCCAAAATTATTTTAGTTGTATGAACACAAACATGTCCTGGGTTCTGACCCGCAACTTCTTCATAATGAAAAATAATATATTTTTTTACCCTATGTTTCCTGTTCATCGATTTACTTGTGGCCACAATTTCATCACTGACCGACTCGTATTGATTTTTCTATATTTTCTTTACTATTTAAAATGAGTAAAAACCTGTTTTATTGTAAAGCTGTGTGCTGCATACTGATTGGCTCAGTTCCCCCCCCCCCCCCCCCCTTCTTTGAATCTTCGACTGGTTAAAAGCAACATTTACTCTCTGTGAACGTGTTTATCTGCATATAGACATCTGGAGACACATGAGGAGACACATTCTAATGCCAGGTGTGAACTGATGTTCCCTGATCACCTGAGATTGATGTTAACAGAGTCTGTGAATCATCTTTCAAATCTTTTTAGTTTACTCAGAAATGATAACTTCGATACTAGGTTGATGGTATTTGGCTTCAAATATGTAAACTATATGAAACTTTATGTTATTAATACAGTTTCATACTTCTTTGAAGTATGTTGACCGTGCTGTGCTTCTGTTGAGTGTTGAAGTTGTTCAACACCCAAGTGGCTTCCTCACCATGGTAATGTGTGTGTGTGTGTGTGTGTGTGTGTGTGTGTGACCTCATTGGTTTTGATGGAGAGTTTTTGAAAGAGTGTGCAATTTTACACTTGATGTCTCCAGCAGCTGAGAAGAAGTCTAGAGGAGGTGCTAGCTGGGTTCCCCTCTCTTTAACCTGCTGCCTTTCCACGCACACGCACACACTCACACACTCGACTGTCGAGCACTGCGGTAATCAACACCCAGGCACTCTTCATCTACCAGTCCCTCAGGAAACGAGATCTTCACATCCTAGGAAGGGAGGGCCTGCAAGCATCTGTGTATGACACACACACAGTATGGCTAGGTCACAGTCAAAGCTAGCTTTTAGGACCAGACTTCATTAACATCTGAGCACTATACTCACCAGTTGCTGAGGGGATACGCAAAGAGACTCTCAACATACTTGGAGTCCTTCTATAACCACATACAGCATGGCCTGGAGTGGAGCTCTCTGATAGGCTACTTATTTCAGTATTAAGCACAGGCTTTTACTCAGAGAGTGACTTATAATATACAATATGAGTGGAAAGGGGTCCAGTAAGTGCAAAGATGGAATAACTTCCATCTTCTCAAACACTGTAGTGAGAGTAAAGAATGCAACATTGAGAGTTATAGTGTTCTGACAATTATTCTATCATTCGAAAAATAGTTTGAAATGAGGATAAGGAAATTTATTTCCAACCTTTTGTTGTATGGACTTTTAATTATCTCATTCCGTTTGGACTTCTAATTTTGTGTTTTGAATTTTGTTTTAACTTCCTGCCTTTGTCTGGTTTCCCTCCTTCGTTTCACATGTGTCTTAGTCCTTTGTGTATTTAGTCTCAGTGCCAGTTTTCCTATAAAATTTATTCCCCTGTGAGTTATGACCAAGTGAAGTTATTTGACCTTGCCTTTTTGCCTCGGTGTTTTGGATACCTCTGCCTGATTTGACTGTCTACTTGAATCGGTTTAAATGTGATGTTACATGTGACTTCATATCCATATCCAGGTCCAAACCCTCAGGTCGCAAGAGATCAACAATGGCAGAACCTGTGAATTTATTCACCATCACATCTTTTTAGTGAAGCATCAATAAGGATAATCGTTTCAGTTTTTCCCCCACAGCTGAGCAGGAGCACACGACTCGGCTCATTTAAATGACTTCATTTCGGGCTCCACACAGTTATTGCTTCTGTGCTAGTCTGGCTATAGATGACATTAGGATGCACCGGCATTGGACAAACCTTGTTTCACATTGTGTATAATCTATTCCACCATCTGAAATCTGCTATTACAGCAGGGGACACAGCGCTGTTCAGACATCACGACTGAACAACCGAATACCAAACTCAAATTAAGGTCATATAAGAGTGGGACTTTTGTGGCCCACTGTATTTAAGTTATCCCTATATGTATTAGTGTATTGTATATAGAGAGAATATAAAGTATTATTGTGCAAGCAGTATTGCATTTCCATTCATTTGAGGGAGAAAGTTAAAAGAGGTAAAATTGTAGGAAGCAGAGGAGATGATCAAAAATAAGAATTTTATACCAGGTATTGTTTGACCTTATCTGTAAGGAAAAGTGTTTATGGTTGAACAGCCACACTTGAAGTGAAAGCTGATTGCCATGTGCTATATTATCATATAAGGAGAATGGTGCACACTCTGTGTTCAGTTTATTGCGCTGCACTCAGTCGTTGAAAGGCTTCGTGCCAGAAACTTGTTGTGTAACAGATGATAAATGACAAAGTGGGAGAGAAGCTGAAACTGTACCTTCCTTCTTTCTCACCACTGCACAGTTGGCCAACAACTACTGGTTTCAGAAAGTAAGAGAAACATCCGTCCATTGAAAAGACTTTGAGGGGAGGGGGTCACAAAGCTATTCATAGGAGGAAGCCCTTTAAGATACCCTGCGATTCTGGGAAATATGCACCTATAATGTTTTATTTATGAGGTACCCGGTGCATGTTTATCTAATTTAATTTGAAGTGTTCTTAAATATATCCATAGCTTTATGCATTTCATTCTTTCAAAGAGTAAAACACATCTGGTTAATATATCTGCCTGTACAAAAAACTAGGGATGAAATCAAATCTTAACAAGTCAGACACATTGATTTTATAGATTAAATGGTTGTGAGTTAATGACAACAATATGGGAGAGGTGACAATTCTCAGTGTATTGAGGATGTTGTGGGAAGCTATATGGAGAGTTGAGAGTTCAGTTAAGTGGTGAAGAGAGTTAAAGATGATAGTGTTCTGAGGAGGGAAGGTCAATCCAACATATGGGATTATTAAAAATAAAAGATAGATGCTTCACTTACATGGAAGGATTTGTGAGGTTGAAGTCAAGGTGCTTTGAAATAGGATTATTTGGATATTTAGCCTAGAGTACAGTGTGATTTTAACACTCTCATGTCCCCATATATCAGCAGTTTATGGACGGTGAGTTAACTGCGAGTATATCCGGTGCATGGTGTGTGTGCTGGTATGGAAGCTAGAGTGGGTGGCCATGTAAGCAGTAGAGGTCACTGTGACAACATGAGACACAGACAAGCAGAGATCATAAACTCCACCACCACCACCACCACACATTCACACACACACACACACACACACACACACACACACACACACACACACACACACACACACACACACACACACACACACACACACACACACACGCACACCTTTAGAGACAGCTGACTCTCTGCAGTCAGTCCTATCAGCAGAATCACTAACAAACAAAACTGCTGGTGAACCCTCAAATCATTTGTGTACTCACTTAAAACACCACAATGATATTTCTTCAGCAAAACCTATTATGTCTAACCAGAAATCTCACACAACACAATCCTACATACAATTACATTCTAAATGATCATTTTATAGTTGTTATAGTTATAGTTGTTTTATTGAGATTTTGTTTAAATGTCTCCTATTAATCCCTTCTTCTCTACTGAAACGCACATGAATGGAGGAATACTGAATGCAGCAAAAATAAACACAACAACATGATAATAGTTGCAAATAAAACCCTTTCCTGCAATGGTGTATATTATTAGAGAGGTTGATTCAATTGGATCGTGTAGCACCCTCTACTGGCAGTATAGATTTCTGCAAGTGAAGCTATGTTAGACTGAAATATGATCCATCATTTAAAAAGTATTTTTCCTTTCACATTATAGTAGGAATGGAATCAGGAAAACACATCTGTAAAGACACAACATTCCCAAACCTTCTGAACCTGATCCCATTGTCAGATTTATTCTTCAAATCCTCATATTCCTGAATACACACACACTGATGGAGACACGCAACCAGCTGCAACCAGCTGATGAAAAGAGCGAGCGCTGTTCAGTCTGCCAGGACTTACACAGATAATTAATCTGTAGTAGAGAATTACAACACACTACCACTGCTCTCCCTTCCTGCTGCTTTTGTTAGTCCTCAGCATGGATAAGGTGCTTAGTGTTCTTTAAGCGGGAGAGAGACAGAGAGACAGACACACACACAAAGAGGAAAAAGAGGGAGGATCTGACGCAGGGAGAATTACATTAGCAAAAGCATTCCAGGGCAGAAAATAGGATTGAATTAAACTTTATCAAACAGGGCCAAGAGCGGAGGGATCACACCCTGGTTGAAGCCAGCCCAGCGTGAATGTGTCTGGCCACTGCTCACTCACTGCGCTGATGACAACAACAGCTTAAACCAATGGTGGTGAGCATTAGTTATAAATTGATTGACTAATTTCCATGCATCCATTATCTTTGCATCTTATTTAAGGATCTTGCGGGGGTGGGCTGGAGCCAATTCCAGCTGACCTAGGACAAGAGGCGAGGTACCCTCTTTACTATTAGACAGCCGGGCATTGGGCAACAACAGGAAACACACAGCCCTTCATGCTCACACTCAAGCATATGGACTGTTTAGAATATCTGATTAATTCGGACTATCGGAGGAAGCTGGTGAGAAAATCCACAGACATTGGTAAAACATGCTAAAACATGCTAACTTCACTGAACCACCTGTGCATACACACTGCAGGGTTTCTGGGTTTCACTGAACTGGACAACACAATGATTTTCCGTATGTTTTAGTTTCTGAATGTTTGAAAAGCTATGATAAATATACTGAGAGTAATTGGACTGACCTGATGCAGAACTCTGACAGGGTTAAATCATTATTTGCAAATGAACTGTCTGGCTGAAGTCCACAGATATTTGCCACAGGTGGAACTGGACCGGACCTGCCAGTTTTAGTGTTATTAGGTCAGAAAACGAGGAAGCAATAGGGATCCAGAGGTGACAGCTGCTCCAGCTGTTGCTGTAGTCTAGCCAGCCACCGTGGACTCTGGGGTCCTGTGGCTCGAAGCACAGTAAACAATAGTGGGACGGACTGTGGGACTGGAGTTATCTTAGAGAACATGATTAAGTTTTAGTTTTCAGAGGCATATAACTTAAAGAGAAACCTGCTTCTATTCTGGGCTTCAAACCAATGTAAAATTGATATTCTGACTAAAAGACAAACTGCTCAGTTTCCCTGTGGAGCTGTTTATCAGATTCTCCTGTTATTAGTTTCTATTAGTATCTCTTGACTACTACTATCTTTTTAAATTTAATAAGTAGTCATCATTCTCACACCCGGCACCCCCCTTAAACAAATCTATAATTTTCTAATCAGTATAAATAACGTCATTAATAGAACCAATCAGCAGAGCCAATAGCAGACTGTGCCACCGTCTTAATCTGTGTGTGAAAAGTGAGAGGGTGGAGGGGTCAGTGGAAAAACCATTAATGCACTAAACCCCTACTTTATGACTAAATTAAATATTCATGCAAAATCTACCCGAAACCCATTTGCCAACATTTCCTCCAGAATTTACTTTTCATATTTGCTGATTGTTATCACACAGAAAAGAGAGAGTGAGTAAGTAGACAGAGAGAGGAGGCAGTGGAAAGGAGGAGGGGGGTTTAACTAAAATCCCAACCATCATTTTGCAGCTCATTTCAAATTAATTTAAAGTCAATATGGCTAAATTACACTGCCGCCACCCAATACACAGTTTTCAGTGATGTAGCTGTGGGATGGAATTATTATCAAAGTGAACCATAAGCAGGGAAAGGGGGTTTATTCCATAAAATGCACCATAACTTTTATTATTAGGATTTTGATTGTTATTTCACTGATGTTATAACCCTTAATCTAATGTTGTACATGGAATCCAGCAGTGAAATAATTGCTCAAAGTTTAAAACAGTGAAATACTCTTTCAGTTGTGATGATGAACAGTTGCATCGTTGCATAACCAGCTGCTTAAGCATTTATCTCTGAAAATCGGCTCAATATTCTCTCTTCTTTGAGCTCTGATTTTGGTCTCAACCAACTCCTTCCACTTTCTGCCTGCTGTATGGTGACTGAACTGGAAGTTTACAATGAGTTTGTGGAGTTTTGTTGCTGAAAACTATTCATACGAAAACAGTGAGAGTGACCCAAAGTATTAAAGGGTTAAAACCTGAAAAAAAATACAAGAAAACAAGTTGAAAGACACTAAAACGTCCCACAGAGCTGTAGGAGACGGTCCTGTAAAAGAAAAAGAAACAACCCCAAATCTCTGTGAAAGCAGCACATAATGACCTATAGTCACATTTTCTTGTTGGCAACCTCTAGCAGCCCTGGTAATTATGACGGGAGCAAAGGCAGAAGTACGGTGATGTACAGAGCAATAAAGTCCCTGTTACGTGGAGGCTGGGGTGATATATGGGTTGACAGAACACAGGACTTTCACACCCAAGACCACTATTCATTTCCTGTGAGAAACCGATGGCCAACCTTGTTTCTAACAATCATGATGGTTCAACAATCATTTATTACATTAACTACAATGAAAGTCCCATAACCTTGAAGAAATACTTATTTTTAACCACAATCAGCTCCTGAACCTTACTTTGTAGTTTCATACCTAAACCCAAGTACACTGTGACTGTTTCACAACCTTAACATGTTTTATTTATCACGACTGCCGCTGGTACGTTCCCATGAATAATGTCTGAGGGTAGGAACAAGTCACCTATATGGTTGTTTAGGTTGGAAGACTTGTTGATCAGGTGATAATTCTCCCTATGGTTTCATCACTATAAACAACCCCTTTAACATTTAATAATTTGATCACTTGTTTTATATAATAACTGTAGGATGGTAGTCAGTCGAGTAAATACATCTGCCGAGGCCCAACAGTCCTCTTAAATGTAATCAAGCTGCATCAAATTACAAACACTCAGAAATATCAGTGCCCTAAATATAGCAAAAACATGTACCCATTAAGATCCATGAAATATTCCCTGAAATCAGGAAAAGTGTTTAAAAACACTGTATCTCGCAATGTTAAAGAAAGGTATAAAAAATCTTGCTGATCCTGATCTGCAGTTAAATTAAATGGGATCTGACTCATACCACATCCTTCTACCAGGTTTCGTGACAATCCATTTGACATCCTCTGCGTAATCCTGCTTGCAGACAAACAAATAAACAAACATACACTAAACTAACCAACAAACAGACCGGGCTGAAATTATTGCCCTGTGCTCCAATGCCGGTTTTATACCCTTACTGTCTTGATGAGGTCACAAGCAGGAAACAGGCATCTGCACCCATTGCTGCCCCGTGTGATCCATGAACAAACACTCAAACGTACAAACATCGGGGCAAGGGTTGATGCTTGATGGGGTTGTTAGTGAGAGAACATTTGTCCACAGCCTGACTCATCTTCCATCTTCCTCTGATCCCCTCATCTGATCCTTGTCTACCTCATCTGAGTCACTACTTTTAGTTCAACACGCGCACACGCACACAAACAATGCCTGCACTGATCTCTAGCACTCTAGAGGTAAAAGGGGAAACTGCTTTTCTCCTTACCCATCTGTGTGTCTGACTGCATCTTAGTCATCATCCCCTGGTAACAAAGAGGGGAGGTGAGGTAAGCATGAGCGAATGAGATGAGCTTTTCAGGACACGTTTGGGCGTGGCTCTGTGGATCACTGAATTTGGGTACATCACACTGTATGAGGATTACAGGTGCTCACAATGTAAGGCTTCCTAAAAGTGTGAAATTTGATATTTTCAGACTTTCATGTGAATACAACAATGTTTAAAACAATATGTGTATTATTAGATCATTTCCGTAGGCAAACGGCCACTTGCCAGCAGTAATGTGACCGTGTCTCCGCTTGCATGACAGAATCAGATAGTGTGTTGTGGCGTTGAGAGGAGGAGAGAGAGGATGGAGCAGACGGGATGGAGAGCAGGGATTTGTTGCGTGACCAGGAGCCCTTGGTTAAAAATACAACAAACCAAATGAAAGATTTATTCCTTCTGAGAGCAGAGAGCAGCTTACTCTTGAGCGATGGAAGAGGACAGTAGCAGCCACCTGCACAGGACACACAGTCCTCCCTGCTGCTGCCTTTATTACACACTCTGTGACACCATGGACTGAAGTAATCGGATAATGTGATAAAGAGCAGGCATGGGCAGGTTATACACGAGCTGATGCTCACACATGAACCTGCAACGATGCAGTCAGGCTGTTTGCATGTGGTCATATAGACACACGCACCCGGTCTCTTCACTCCACACCACCAGGTTTCTCATACCAGTTTAAATACATGAGTCAATTCCATCTCGCTTTCATTAAATATTCATTGAGGCCAATTAAAAGAGCAGGTAAGCTGGTTGTGGAGCTCCTGGTTCCAGCCTGTATGACCACCATGCTCCACTAGACTCCTTTTAAATACTCAGACTCTTACTTTGAAAGCAATACCTTGGTGCAACCTAACAATATTTTCAACGAGATGATAACAGACCGTCTCCTTGGAACCATACACTGGGACTGGAGTGACCTTGGGTTTAGCTTTACTGTCGTCAATATTCAACTAGTGTATGACCCCCTGTGACAGCCAACTAGAGGACAACTCTCTATCTCCATTAAGACAAGCTGTGAACAATCTCTGATTATGTTTTGGCTGAACAAAAAGGAATAAATGGAAAAGCTGACGTGTCTTCTTGTGCAGAGCTAATAATTAACTGGTAAGCTCTCTGTGACACATGGGGAGGGCAATGATGGCTTCACACACCAAAAAACGGTGTTAAGGTGCATAGAATGCCTGTTAAAAAGTTCTTTCAACAAGACCTTAGGCACTTCAGTGGTCAGGATTTTCAATTTTTATTTTGGTTCGGAAATTAGAGGTTAACAACAACACTATGGATGAATAGAAATGGACCCTAAAAGTCAGCAAGGGAGATTCAGAAAGGTTGTAATGTCAAACTTTGTTGTGAAGTATTACACACATTAGATGTAATGGTACGACACGTGAACATCAAACTTGAGTCTGCATTCATGTTGGGCGTCCGCCGCTGCATGCAAACTGTAGTAAGCCCACTCCATCAGTCCACATCATTCCTGAAGAACACAGTGTCCCGCGCAGCAAAACCTTAGCTCATGGTTGAGTTGATGCTCTGACCTGCACCCAGTTGATATCATGTCCGGTAAGAAGTTTAATCATGTGGCACAAGGGCTAATCCAATAGAGCTGTCCATGGTGCTGAAGCAGCAGATGGATTTATAGGCTGTGCCCTTTTCTCTCAGTCAGTTTCATCTTGGATCTATAATATTCTCTAAACTAGAGAATAAATACCTGATACTCTGTAACAAAATATTTCAGAGAGGTGACTACAGATTGAGTTTTTACTGTTGATGTTTGGTGTAACCGGTGAGTGGAGCAGGTAAAATGAGGAAATTAACCTGCACTGATCTCACAGCCCTCAGCTGCTGCAGTTACATAATTCAAAGTCATGTAACTTAAGATGGCCCTGCTTATAGGCTAGTGGTGTGTGAATCTTAGTACTCAGATATAAAAAGATAATATGGACATGAGGAAAAAAGGCCTAACTCGATAAAATGTAATTTTAGAATCAAACATGTAACAGATAAGGTTATGGCGTTATAGGCTTGTAGACATATCTCTGTGGGCTGAGTGGTGCGGATTCACTTTTATACCAGTCGTTGTTGGTATGTGTAATAAAAAACAATAACTGCAGATTATTGGTGGTACAGTAGATACCCTTCAGTCCAGCGGATCTAATCGTGTGGCCGGTCTGTCTCTGGTCAACCTGCCAGTTATGAATGTTGAGGAAAGCAGTGACAAAAACAATGATAACCACTCATTGGGAGGGTTTGAAGTTTTTGCTTGAAACTGCTGCCAACTGTACATCTTTAGATGAACACTAGCTTTACCATGGTATTTGCACATCTCCAGTTCAAATCTATCAGATACTGTATCTTGAAATAATTTTAAACTGTGTGTGTGTTTGTGTGTGTGTTTGTGGCATGTGTCAACGTGCGTGCACAAATGGGTAACGTAAGAGCCCCTGCTGAGCCATGAGTATCCTCTGTGACCTGGCAAAGAATCAATGACAGCGTTTTGACACTGGGGACCAATCAATGAGTTGAAGACAGCGATGGCTCACCTGATACCTCAACTCACAATTCCACTCATGCACATACACACAGAAGGACTCTGTTCTAACATCATTCCCCCAGTGGCCAGTGCTTGACCCCTGGCTGATGGAGTGCAGGTGTAGTGACCTGGTATTTACCAGAGAGCGCTGCATGAGGGCCTGTCCAGTGGCAGAGACACAGTCAGGACAACCTGCAGAGACCTGTTCCAACATTACCCGCTCTGATTAATAGGCAAGAACATTACTTATTCCACCTCAAATGATCTGTTTTCTGTTAAAGCTTCTTCTTTAAGGCGGCGGAAAGGTTCTTCAGAATTGATCTTTTTTCCTACAGAGCCTACCATGAAATTAGACATACAATATGTAACTTTGCCCGCTGGGGTCGCTCTCAGGGATGAGATGACATATCCAACTTTCATTTACATTATGAAACTAATGACAATTGTTTATCAGGATCCATTACAAGCGACCAATACAAACAGTGGAAGGAAAGAACAGCCGACTGGCTAACTGGACAGAATAGAGTTTTTCTTTCACATATGCTTTTTGCCATGAATGTTATAGCAGAGATAGGCAAAGCCTTGAGTAAAGCCCATATGATGCAATTTAAAGGCGACCAAAAATAAACATCCCTTAATATAACAGGGGTTTTCTCTGGGTTTTAACATTGCTTTACACATTTTGGATAATTTAAGTATACAACATTCAACAAAACATATAACATATGTTTAGTCCTTTATATATATTTTAATGAAGACTTGTAACATATTAAATTATTATTGTGTCTGTTTGATCATGTTATTGCACTGTTAGTGTGACTGAAATCTGTATTAAAATAGGTCTTGGATCAGAGTAAAAACTAGAAGTCACTGTGTTTTTAAGAAAGCAGCCTTTCCATTATATTACAGAGTCTGGTCTCCTCTGCTGTGCGGTAACTTTTTTTTATCTTTAGGAAACACTTCAGTGCCGGTAGTAAAGTGGAAAATCCACCTTGGTTTTATGGTCTTATATTTCCATCATTTTCTGTTAGGGCTCTTAAATTAACTGGGAGAGATGGAAAATGAAAGTGATATTCTTCCATCTGGGACTTTCTGAGGTGTCAACATACTTCTGCAAGGTTTTTGTGCCTGAAATAGAAACCTTTGCTCGTGCACAGCAGTGAACCTGCACACTGACTTGCCAATCTCCCTGTCTTCAGACCAAACCTTACTGGAGTATCGGTTGACAAGACGTAAGGTTGAAAAGTTCACCCATCTCTCTCCAGGCCTAATTGGAGCTGAAGGTCAGGAGACGTGTATGTTCCTATTGGTTTATTGCCTTTATGGATCTTACAAGACTGTTAAATGTCTATGTGTGCGAGCTGTGAAACAATCCTCTTCTGTTGTGTCTTGCTGTCTTTTTCCATTTCAAAACCTGCTATTTTTCGGTCCTGATATCCTCCACAACAAATTCAAATGTCTGTTATCTTCAAGTAACCAGACAGTGAGAGACATTTAGAAAAGAAATTAAACAAAATGCTGTGTGACTAAAGCGTTTTCTCCGGCACAACTTTTCCATTTAGCCGAGTTCAATCAGGTATTGGGATGGAGTGCTGAATAGTTGTTTAAAGCTGAAGCAGACTGGACTGCTGTTCACTGGTAATTAAGCAGGACAATAATTAGCTGTTAGTGGAGGAGAGGAAGGGAGGGGAGAGAGAGTTTGACAAACACAAATACAAACAAACAAAAACAGCACAAACACACACACATTATACAATTAAACTGCAAGATGCCATGTGTGTGTTTGTGTGTGTCTTCGTTTGTGTGTGCGTGTGTGTGTGTGTGTGTGTGTGTGTTATGTGTGTGTGTGTGTGTGTGTGTCTGTGTGTGTGTGTGTGTCCAATGTCAAAACAGCCAAAAACCTCTCCAGTTGTAGATGTATGGACCAGAGGATGCACTCTTTAACTTCTACTCACAGCCCAGAATGAGAAAGAGAGAGTAACTAAAAAGAAGCAGGGAGGATGATGAGCTGGGAGACAAGGTAGAATGAGAAGTGAAGAAATGAGAAGAAGGACGACGTTCCAATGAGACCAGAAGAAGACAAACTCAAAGAGGGCGCTTGAGCTTATGAGCAGCGTACTGTGTCTTGGTGGAGCGTAAGGTTTTCTGTGCAGTGTGTCCTCCTCTCTCTCTTCCTCAAAGGGGTCAGCTTGCTCCCAATGCTGAGAGACTTGGAACCTAAAAATCGATTTAACATCATCGCTTAAAAAAAATCTGCACTGACCATACAGGGGCCTTGTTCATGGCCGGTTCTAGCTTTGTGAGTATGTGTGTTTATGTGAAGGGGGCTGGTCAAGAGGTGGAGTAGGGCTCTTGTTGAGCATGTCTCCTGTACTCATGTACAACTTGTCTGAAGGAGACAGCGACGGCAGCCACAATGAGATCTCACATGAGGCACTGCCTTTCTGCTGATTGCTGGAAACCTCGAGGCATGTGTGTTTCATTTCATTCAGTTTGATTCAAACAAGAAAAACATCATGGCCGACAGAATCTAGAGGGAACACATGAAGGGAGAAGATACACAAAGCATAAAAGCAAGCTACAGAGAAAGGTACATCATTTATTCATAAAATGACTTGCTAGATAACATAAGGTCCAATCACTAAAGTAATCATTACTTACTGAGGGGAATCATGTAATGTAGCCACGAATAAATTTGTGTGATGAAACATCTCGAAACATCACGACAGCAAATAAATACTTTAACGGGTTTGCAGATTTTCTCCCTTTTTCAAACCGTTACATATTTTGTAAAACCAGCCCCCATTAGTTATATCTTACTGTCTGTTGTTTTCCATGCTTTATAGTTTAAACTGAGCACATAATGTGTCTGTCCCAGGCTCCTTTCCCAGTTGGATTGTATGTCAATCAGGAAACTCCATTCATTGAAAACTGCCTCTGTACATCTCTCACCATGGCAAAACAGTGTCTGTGTTCAACTGTAACAGTGACCTTGTTCTTTAGGTAACAGTCTAAGGTCTAGACTCAAAGATGCTGGCCACCCTAACAGCGGCTTATGAGTCAGCTCCTCAAGTACTCACTAGAAATTAAGCCCTCGTGAAACAGCCCCTGCTGAGCTACCAGCCCACTGCAAAGAGCAGGCATGCAGTCTTTTTGGGCACTAAACTCAACACTCTCTACTCCCTGGCTGCACACTGAGAGTGGCTGGTCCCTGTTCCAAAAAAATATGTTGTGATTCAGTTAAATACTCACGGAATATGTGAAATGCATTATGGGCAATGTAGTTGATTTGTTTGTTAATGCTCTTAGCCTGCAAAGAAAGATTTTACAGAAGCGTTTCAGACATGACTGTTTTGTAAAACGTTCGTAATTCAGTCCGCTCTTCAGAAAACCCTCAGGTTTTAAGAGGTCATTTTCAAACAACGTTCAATTGGTCTTAATGTGGTAACATGTATCTGTACTCGGAGAGAATCCTTGTTTTCATTGGACACTGGAGCCTATTTGTGGCACAGGTTGCACCAGCACTAACCTTGCCCCATCCCCTCCCCACCTGCATCTTGCAGTGCCAGACCTTATACTGCCCTGGCACCTCAGTCAAGGTCTCCCCTCCTCTCCGGAGCCTCTTTTACTCTCCTGAGATAAAACAAACAAGAAAACAGTCGTTTGACGCATCTGTAATCACCTTAGCTATATCCGCTGGAACTGAGGGCTTTTAATTTGCCATGCTTTTAATTTGTTTTCACAGCAGTTTTCGAGCAAATTGAATTTGTTAATTAAAGCAGCAAAATGAAATGCTGAGCATTATTGACGAGATGCTAATTGGGTTACTGTGGAAATTGGAAGAGGGGGGTGAAGTGGTGTGGGTGGGGGCTAAGGAGAGGCTTGAGGGAGGGAGCAGGGCATTTTGGGGTATCAATAGTCAGGACAAATCATATTATAGAACAGTACAAGAAAGGCTACGTGCCAAGTGGCCCCTTGACGGCGGTGTTATGATTTGTGTGAGTGAGTGTGTGTGTCTGCGCACACAATACATCTCCCCAAGCCTTTTGGCAGTCATGTACATACACAGACAGACAGCGGATTTCTTTCCAACACAAATATTCACAACCTCTTTGTGCGTATACACACACATGCAGTCAAACACTGTAACACAAACAGACAGACACACACGTACACATAGTAGCATCTGTCTTATTTCAATAACAGAGTCTAGTAATATCTGGTATATTTTACATTCAATACTGCGTATTAAACACTACCACGACTAACCCTAACCCTAACCCTAACCCGCAGCCTGTAAGATAATTGGCCAAATGTAACATTGTTCCAATATCAAACATTATAAAAATAATCTACAATAACGACCAAAATGAATGTGGAAGTGGTTACAGGCTTTTAAGGAGATGTTCTTACTAATGTGATCACATGTGCGAGCTCAAATCACAGATGCACATAGGTGTGGCTAATTCATTTTAAAAAACTTGGCCGACCAAAGAATCAATCACAATCCTGCTCCATGTGGTCCAATCTCCAAAAGGGGACAGGGGCAGCAATAACATAAAGTTAAGTGAAAAAATATCTTATTATCAGGAGTAGTTAGAGCAGGCAAATCAAATCAGCCGCTCTCCCTCTTAAAAGCAGTGCTCTCCCAGACATGATGTACAAAATGGGCTGGAAGGAGAGTTCAGTGTGGTTTATCCTGAGAGGATGGATTTGTTTGGGGGATGCAGGGTTCAGAAGTACAAATATATACGACAGCACCACAAATATTATGTAAATGTTCAGCAATCCAAAAAGACTTACAGAGCAGATTATGTTCAAAATGACATGTCAGGAGAGGCCATTATACTTCTTCTGCAAAAAAACAGGAGACATGTTTTTATGTGCACTTAGGCAACATTCACTGTGTTACATCCAATTAGTCACATTTGGATACTTGAAATAAAGTAATTCTAAAGAGCCACATGACAGATGATGACATTCTTTACCCTTTTCCTCGAAGTATGACTCTTTTTTTTGTTTATTTTTAGTCTTAAACATATAATAGGATTTTAGTAAGACCCAATTTACATTTATTGCTTGGAAATTGAATTACTGTTAAGAGTAATGGGTTCGCCATGACCTGTGACTACTTTAGAATATCTTAACATATATACTGTTGTTGCAGCTCTTAAAACTGTGGTCTGCAGCTTCTGTCAATACATCACTTTGAGTCGACAAACTATTTGACCATTTAAAGGTCCAGTGTTAGCCCTGATGAGCGCTAGTTTGTCTCCCATGCTCATGATCAAGATTGCCTTTGGTTTTCTTTACATGCTTCCCTCTCTCATTACTAAGAAATATATACACAGTCTTAACCAAGTAAAATACACCTCTTATCCAAGAGGCTTCATACATCTTAAGGCCAAGGGACATTCATTTGAAGATAACAATTCTAACATTTTGGCCAGGGAAGATAGATGATTTGAAAGAGGAGAGAAGGAAACCATCCACGTCAAAATAAAAAAACTATCTCTGAACAACCCACAATACTCAAAAACCAACAGCAAGGCGGATCCATTCTCTCAGGTAACCTCAACATCTCCTAACCACCCTACAAGTTAAATACCTGGAACTCCCAGTGGACTGACGTCTTCAAGAAACTCAACGAAGTCCAGTTGACCTGTTTTTTAGCACTTGGATAAACCATGACCTGGATGACTGAGAATCTCCACAGACATATACACTCTTACATTCACAAACAGCCTTTAGGCACAGATAGTGTAGAAGCTAAATGAATTTGCCCCAACGCCACGTTCATGCCGGAGACACACATGTTGGATCACACCTCCCGTTTTGTTTCACCCTGTCTCTCTCGGCTCAAACTTTGCAGTCAAGTTATCTTGAGCTGGTGTTATGTCTTCACCCACGTGACCTTGTCCACCTTCTTTACTTCTCCCTCACTTACGCCCTCTCTACACAAACACCTACATACTGTATACTCACGCACCACAGGTACCACATGCCTGCTGGTTTGGCTTTTGGTTGTTTGGTAGTAAAGTTGCTCATGTGCATGGTTACCTGTTGTAACTGATGTTTGTCAATTAAGGGTGATATTGTTATTGTCAATGAATAATTTCAAGCTTTAATCTGTCATTGTTGAAGTGTTTGGGTTCTAACCTTCACTGTTTGATCCATAAGTTTGAATGTATCCCAGATATCGACACTTATCATTGGGCACCAATTTGAGACAGAATTCACTATTTCTGTTTTGCACCCTGACATTAGGGTGGGGCCCCTTAGTTATCTATACTCATTAATAATTCAGTGAATGTTATCAGAACAGCTGTTGATATCATTGATCATCAATAATCTCTTAACTTAACCTGCTCCTTCGATCACACAACACAGAAGTATTGTCCTGTGAACTGTTAGCATATCTTTGCGTGGTTATGTGGCTTGTCTGCCCTACTTAGTTGTTACATTTGTTGTTTTTACTTTGTGGCATGCTTGTTTGGCTACAGCACCATTATAAATACTAAACAAGTTTCCCATACCCCATCCGGTTTTGCACCTAGGCTTGCCTCAAGCATTATGATACTACTACAAATGAAAACAATGCTTTAGAAAGGCATAAAAAAGAAGGAGGCACTATAGTCCTATTGTATAATGATACCGACTGAAGACTATGCAGCCTTGTTCTATAAAGAGTAGAAATAATTCAAAAGTCCTTTCTTTTGCTTTTAAAGCATCTGATAATTACTATTTACAATGTCATGAATTTCATAACATTGTTTGCTATGGTGCTATTGCGATTTAGTAATTAATATTGTTAAATGGTTGGACAACATGTCCTTATGAGGTTTGTGTGTATGTGTCTACATGAATACATTCCTACTTGCAGATACACATTTAGTCAAGTGCCCTTTTGCACAAGTGAAGGTAAGGTAAGCCTCCCCTGCCTACCGGTGCAGTTTTAAACATCACTCCCTAACCAGCTCATCGACCCCTCAGAGCTCTGCTGAGGTGTTAAGTGTTAAGATCACCTGGTCTCCCTGAAGGCACGTTTGCCCAATGTACTACTAATGAGAAGAATTCACTCATTTGACCCGAGATCCACAAGGGTGAGGAACAGAGGTGATGGGTGGGGAAAAAAGAAAGTAACACAGGTACAAAGGGATAAAGGAGATGGATGCACAATGAGAGAGGTGTGTTGTTTGGAAATAGGGAGGGGAGCAGGGAGCTGGGTGAGACGCTGAGCAGTAGTTGAATTAAAGAGGTGATTATAGCACTAATTATAGGCTGAGCCGCTTCATTGATAAGGTCCCAACCCACACCTGACAACACTCGCTGCCCTTTTCTCTCTAATGTTAAATAAAAAACTCAAATGCAGATACGTGCAAAGAACGGTGGAAATAGGAGGAACACACCCATGTAAGGTTTTGTCGTGACAACCGTCTAAACCCGCTTTCTGTCCTTGTTTTATCAACATCCATCTTCAGATCACAGCTACAACATAGAAGTCACACACTACATTTTTTTATTTAAAACAAAAAGACAAAGCTGTAACCACGGATGTCCTGCTTAAATCCTGCAGGTTAACTGCAGGGTTCACATAAGACAGGGTTTCTATCTGCAGAGGGGCAGCATGTATTGTGATTATGAGGTGTAAATTAAATCAGGATAGAGTCTAGACAGAAAATGCAAGCCACATATTTCTCATTTCTTGGATAACTGACAGTGTTTTTGTGTTTGGATTTATATTCATCATTTGTTTGCAATTGATTTCATCAAACGCAGCCAAGCCTCCCCTAAGGTTATGGCTCCGTCCTTGACCAGGGTGGTCCGGGACAAACGCAGTGAATACACGGCGCTCCATTTCTCTAAGCTCTGTATTTTAACCAATTCTATCACATAAAACCCCATTTTGAGAAGGTGAAATTTGAATGCTATTCATGATCACTATTACCAGATGTCCTCATCTAAGAGAGTGCCCTCAGTGATACGAATCAACCCGACAGCGACTGAATTGTTGGGCGCCACTGTATTTTACGCTGCCAATAGATATATCTATCTTGTTCATAAAAATGTTTGTGGCTCTGTTTTGCAATCATAGAAAGGATACGTTTGGGGGAGATGCAAGAGCCATTCTTTGGAGAGTGCTGGGTACAGAAGGCACCATCTGCGTGGAGCACACAGCTGCCTGCCTCATCAGAACACCCTAATATTCCAGTGGAAGGGCTCTAAGTACCTGGCAGACCCAAGTAGATAGATAACAAAGAGCCTATTAAATAACAGACAAAGTGGCATGTGAAGGTATGGGTGGGGAATGTAGGAGTGTGTGGTGGGAATTAGTCTTTTAGCTCCACACACACACACAGCGATGAGATAGCCCCTAGTTATAATTAAAATTCTCATTCCCATCTAAGGTGGTAATTTTGATCTGAGGAAGACTGTAAAGCTTGATGTCAACCAGCTCCTATCTCACTCTCTCTCTCTCTCTCCCTCTTTCGCTCTCTCCCTCTTTCTCTATCTCTCTCTGTCTGTGAGTGCATTTCTTTTTTGTCAATCTTGATCAAAATCAATGTTATCTGCCCAACCTGGTAACTCTTCTTCGCCCTTTCTTACCCTCAAAGTCATGTCGGAGCTGACTTATATACGAAAATACCCTCTGCTACAGAGTCATATAGATTAAATGTAAAAGCATGTGATATGTTGAAACATACTCCAACACACACATGTATATATATATATATATATATATATATATATATATATATATATATATATATATATATATATATATATATATATATATATATTTCGTAGATGTCCTATGGCTTGCTGGTTCAGATAAGGATTTTCCTCCACGCTCAGTTTTTCTCCGACCATCTCTCCGGTGCAGACCTGCTGCTGGTCAAACCGAGCATTGACGAGCTGCAAGAATAGTGCAAAATGGTGAACTTCAATGACGTTTCTAATTCATTTTATGCTATTATACAAAATAAATGGTCAATTGGGGAGCAGGACAGAAACAAAGCAATTATAGAATGGTAGTGGCCCTAATCAGCATACAGGAGGATATAGACTGAAGTCGCTGTCTGCAAGCAAGAAGCAAAAACAAAGGACAGAAAAGTGCTTTTCACAAATGGTTGTCCAGCGAAACTCTCTGCAGGGGAGGGGTTGTCCAAGGCGATGCTGCAACGGATTGTGATGGCGTCCTTGACAGGTGGATCACATAGATGCAAATGCACATTCCTGCTGGATACTTTGTGATGTGATCTGATTCCTTAACTTTTAGTTCTATTTGTAAAAATCCTGTCTTTAAGTATTAAAATCAACACTATTGTGTATTTAAATTTACTAAGCTTGTAAACCATAGACAGTATCAAAGGATGGACGACACGGCAGCTCCTCAAAAGTGAAGCCAAAGCATCTTGATCGCCCCCTAATGTCTGGCTGCAGTATTGGTAATTAACCCCAACATTATTATGTTAGTGAATGGGACATTATTTTTCCTGGACATTTAGAGGCAAGACGAAATGCCAGGGGTTCACGGTGAGGGTATGTTTTAATACCACTTAAGATAAGTGACATTAGATGTCCACACAATGCCAATGTGAGTTAATTACAAATGTAAAAGGGAAACATTACTGACAGACCGTTAAATAGACAGAGGTACACTTAGGAATGACACTATAATTACTATATGCTCCCAAATTGCAGCTTGTTTTGTCAGTCATGTTTACTGTAGTGCATTAAATTTCTCACTGACTCTCCAAGCTCTCTCTCTTACTTTGCCCCTTTTCTCTGTCCTCTTTTCCGGCTCATTACTCCTAAACAATTATATTGTGGTAGAAAGCCTCTCAGTCTCCTGCTGGCTAAAATGAAAACAGTCAGTGCAGAGGCAAGACGATAGATCACAGTGTCAATGCCAAAGTTATCATCACCTTGGTTGATTTATATTTCTTCAGTGCTTTATTTCAGTGCACTTTGCAAACACACATACACACACACACACACAGATGCACGCACGCACGCATTGAAACCCAGAAAGTTTTCTCAGATGAGCAGGCTGCCTGCGGTGGTTTGAGGAGGCCAACTGAGTGGCCATCATTCTGATAGAGCGGCTTCATCTAGACTATAAAATAAAAGCCAATTTCACTTGGTAATTGGATAGTGAAATATTTGTGGTGAAACTTCCTGCCATAAGATACTAGTCTGATGCAGTGAACTGAGTGAAAACATAGGAGAGGACTTCACCATTAACTATCACAATGGTGTAAAACATGCAGCTTTCTGTGACATCATATCAGGGCTTTGTCAACATTTAGATTCACTTTCAAACCAAAGTCCTTCTTTGCTTTTGCAAATTGGAAGTAGTTGTTCCCCTGAATCTGCTACAGTTATTGAAAATATGGTTGGAACTAAACAGAGTGTTGGTATTCACTGTAACACATATTTTAGTTAGTCTCTCCCAAGCCGCAAAAGCAGAAGCTTTAATTGCCATAAATACACTCTAATTAACTTGCTGGAGTCCCTGTGATGTTTTTCACCCTGCCCACACATTAATGCAAAAATAGCATTTACAGTACAGCGTAATATTTGCTAATTGCCAGCGTTTGAGAGAGGGAATAAGGGGCTATACACCAGCAGATGGCAATACCTCAGGAGTTAAGCTTCTCGTTTCTCACCATGCTGTGTTTGCCAATATAAGCTGCAGCTACGCTACCCTTGGGTGCTATGAACTCTGCATAGAGGAATGCGTGTCTAGGATCAAACGCTCAAATGAGCCGTGATGATGGGCCTAGTGATACGTTCTGCCGTCTCCTAACTCCGGCCACAGAGGGTTTACCTCATCAACCCATTCCACTCTTGCCTTATTTTCCCTGCCCTTAACCTCTGGCTCTAGCGTTTGAACTTAACTTCAGAAGACTCTTATATGTTTTAATGAACATTTTCAGCGAACCAAATGCTCCTGGCAAATTTGTCCATATCATTTACAGATGAAGAATACTCTAATGTATAAATGAGACCATAAAAGAAACAGTTGATCATTAGGTCAAAGTGTAAAACAATGACTTTTGCAGACAGCAAGGTCCTCCCAATTTGTTTGCACCGCCCCGCCAAACAGTGCTTCTGTATCCTTTCTCTAACTCTGTGCACCCTAGCTCTTACAGTACAGATGACAACATGGTGACTCCGCCTTCCCCAACCAGAACAAGGTGGATGGGTTTGGTCGAATTTCATAGAAAGCCTATATTAAGAATTTTATTAAATTGAGTTTAACAAGCCCACCCTTCCTCGATTGATGCTCACAAACTGCAGCAGTGATTTCCTCTCCTTCCCCTTCAGGTTAAGATTGCGGTTCTTTCATTATCTCCTGTGGGAGAAATTATTTGTGGATTACGAGTGCTGCTGTATCAAACCAGACACTGAGTAAAAATAACCTGGTGACCGTCCCCTTAGAGCTTTTGACTATGGAGCTTGGGAGCTCAGAGACAAAGATAATCTGAGGGAGAACAATGAAAACAGGTCCTGCTGCTGGTTCAGTGAGTTCCTGAGTTCATCAAGAATTGCCAGGCGCTTGGCTAGGATGCTGAAAATTACATTTTCCATAACCACAGACCACTGAGATGGTTCAGAACGGATCAATGTTCTTAGACTCTTCTTACATTGGAATCCACACCACTTACACATCTGACTAATGTTGACGAATGAGCTACCTTTCCCCTCATCCAGAACACCTCCGAGATTCTCCAGATCCTGTGGAGTAACACTGGACAGTTCTTACAGCCCTGGCAAGCCCCCCCCCCCAGTCCTTCTATCACTGTGTAATGACTTGATCAAACACTCAGTTGTTTGACGTGTCTGGGAATTAATTATTATTAATTATATATTCACTATGCAATCAAATTATCAAAACCAGCACAAGGGCTAGTTTAACAAACAAAGTTAGACACGTGCCATGTGGTTTACTGGAAAAGGAGAAAATATAATTTTTTCAGGTATCTCAGACCTTGTTTGACAAACAGAATCATGTATGCAGGAAACATTAAGCGTTATGTGAAAAACACCAGCCAATAACAATTGAAGCTGTTTAACTTGTGCATCAACAGTCTAGTCAGCCTGCCAGCCAAGCAGTCAGTGTCAGGGATGAGACAGGGCCATAATCCAATTCTGGTTTTTACACGCCGTCATGCCTTTACCTTTGACAGCATGATTGATGTGTATGTAAATGTATTTTGAGGAGGGCTGTGAGCAGCTAGTTAAAGCAGACATTTAAGTCTGCCCTGTCAAAGACGACTGGAGGGAAGGAGTGAGAGGAGAGGAGGAGGGAGGAATTCAAAACAAAGACAAGTATTGATCCCTGAATGAAAGAAGATGGACATTGGAGGAGCCCTAAACAAGGCGCCATGTACCTCTCAAGTGTCTCTGAATTCATAGGGAGGCAGGTTGACGGCTCCACAATAGCGTACTATTGGGAGTATCTATTGGACACATACAAAGCACAAAAAGGTTACTACCTTTTCATGCGACCCCTCCATTGTCCTCTTGTACCCCTGGTCCTTCTTTCCCTTCCCCATTCCTTCAGCCAACAGAGAGAAAGAACTGAACATTGAGGTCAAGAAACGAATGAGATGGCAGATTGCTCTCAAGACAAGTCGCTCATGTCAGTGTGAGAGTGTCATAGGTAGAAGTGTATGTCTTGGTTTACATGTATGTGTTGCAATGAGCACTATTGTGCTTGCATATGTGCTTTCTCATCTCCCTCTCTCACGCGCACATGTCCCTGTGAATGTGCTAATGTTCAACAACTTTTTGGGAACAACACTCAAGGACCTTAAAACTGTCCAATCGTTACCAAAGTGACAAAAAAGGAAGTGGAAAATCCCCATCCCCATTTGTAATGCACACATCCACTGCTATTTGAAGCCATCAGTCATTGGACACAAGTCTCTCCTTTGGAAATTAGCATGCAGGTACTATCCTGTGGAACTGCTGCCAGTAATCTGTCAGGATATTGCCAATCTATTATACTAAACAATGAGGTGAATGCATCCACATTCCATCCTTCATGATGGGAGAATTGGGCTGAAGTAAACCTCAGATGATGAGACAGAAATAACAGATTATTTGATTCCTGTCACTGCTGACTTTTGAAGCAGAATGATACACTGGAACTTAGACACTGATTTAATTATCTCACAAAAATGAAACTAAGTTGATTTGATGAAACCATAACAGCAGCAGGTTGTAACAGGCTACAGCTACTGAAGAGACAAATATAGAAAGCAAAATGAGAATTTATCTAAACTGGTTATAAGATATGAATGAGAATGGGCTAACATTGATGTATGCAAAATACACTCAGCTTCAGAAAATACCACTGAGAGCTTAAATTGGAGATATCGATTATTTTGGGTCAAACAAACAGGCCTTCAATTCTATTAATGAGATTTAGTCTGGTTATTTGACATGATTAGCATAGCAGCCTGATCAGTTATATTACTAACATCTTTCTTTCTTTATGGGAAATAGTTATATTTTTTCCACCATGGCTGTACATGTGTATGTCTGCCTGCCCCTCCAATGACATAACACGTTGAAAGTATATGTAAGTGTTGCTTACTCATTAAAGCACACACAGACAACGTTTTCAGTAGGGAGACAGGTCCTTTCAAATTCTGTGTTCCACAAGAGAATTGAAGACGCAAACTTGAAAAGAGAAGGCACACGTATATGACATGCCTCAAAAAGAGGAGGTAAACAAACGGAAAATGAAGACATTTTTCTTTGAGACGGCTGTTGATTTTCTTTCTCCCTTGCTATCAATAGGAACTTCTGCACCGAAATGTAGAAATGGATTGATGGGAAACAGAATACTCATTTCCCGCAAAATGTGTCCACAGCCGTCAGATGGCATCAAACAAAGAAAAACAAAAAGATGGAGAGAAAGTGAAAAGGAGAGTGCAGGAGGGAGGGGGAAATAGTGGAAAGGAAAATGAGATCCCACATACCCCCTCCATGCCCCTTTGTGCCCTATGGACCCTGCACCCTGCTCTGCTGTGACTCTGATGAAAAGCAGGCCGCAATCCCTTTCAATTTGGCGAGTTTGCCCCAGTCCTGTTAAAGGCAATCGACTGGCTGAACAGAGGCACTATATCACAATATTCAGGTGCAGACGAGTCCAGAAGAGAGAGGAGACACAAGGTGCCTTCGGAGAGAGAGAGAGAGAGAGAGAGAGAGAGAGAGAGAGCGAGAGAGAGAGAGAGAGGGGGACTCTGGCATCCATCTCTCGCACACTTAGGCTGACGCTCAAGCATGGGGGAGAACACACACTTTCAACCACACACACAGACACAGGGGCTGTGGTTGGGCAGCAGTGGGAGAGCAAGAAAAGGAGAGGTGAGAAAGAATCGAAAATTGGAGGAAAAATGAGACCCGTCACTTCCTTGATTTTTTCTTCTCACTTTGGGTAAAAAAGAAAAAAGGACAGAATAAAAGAGAAAATGTATTTTGTCCAACTTAGGAGTGAGTCGGTGAAGAAAAGGGAAAAAACAGAACAGCCTGGAATGACAGCACCGTGTTTGTTTGTGATGGGTAAATGCCTGTGTAGGTGTGGGGAGGTCAGTGGCTTGGCTAGAGCTGTTTGTTATCAGGGGTTTCCAGGCCCCCCGGGCGTGCCGAGCTGCTGGCCTGAGTCAGGGGGCTGAGCCTGGGGGAGGGTGAAGAGTCAAAGCCTTTACCCAAGGATGGGTGAGAGGCCATCAGACTGGAGAGAGGAGCAAAGGCTTGAAGAGGGCTGGGAATACCACATGAAAGATCGGATTAATCCTACAAATATCCCGTTTATTGACATTTCCTGCCTCGAATGTAATTAAACATCTTGTGCCTTGTGCTTGTCTGATTCCCAGAGGAAGGTTATTCACGGAGCCCTTACAGCAAAAGCTCTACCGCCCTCTGTTTCACACCTTACCCTGGGAACCGAGAACCACAGTTGATCTGCAGATCTGAGATTACGAGCAGGTGTGAAAGGTCAGTGATATAAGAGGGGGCAAGGCCGCTAAAAGATTTCAAATCAAGCTATAAAACGTGGGAATAAATTCTGAGCAAGACATGTAGCCAATGCAACGAGGCGAGAATGAGGGGAATGTGTTCATACTTTTAGGTTTTTGTGAGAACTCTGATCAGGTATAAAATGCAGGACATCCAGGAACATCAGGCTGTGAGTGACGTGGTAGAGGAGAGGTCTGATGGATTAAAGGACAGATATAGCTCGGTGTCATCTGCATAAAAATGAAAGGAAATATTGTGATAACAGATAGCATGACCCAGTGGTATATGTATATTGATGCATAAACAAATGCACTATATATATATATGTAATATAATATATAATTGTGGGAGTTAGAAGGAGGAGCTTTAGCAGTGGGTCCAAGATTATCGAATACACTAATTGAATAAGCGGAACTAATATGACATCAGATACTGAGGGACCGGTCACCTGAGGAGGGTGTGTGGCTTGACCGGAAGTGGGCAGGAGCTTGTAGGTGACCGGGGAACAGTGGAGAATGTTTTAAACAGTAAAATAGGCTTGATGCTAGCATGGGGCAGAGGACATCAGTGAGTACTGCACATAGAGATTAAGGATCACACTGTCTCATCCACCTGAAGGGCTGTGCTGTGGGCACACTAAGGAAATGTAGGCTGATAGCACAGACTCAGGTCGAGGATTTATTGCCATTTGAGGCCTGATCTGCTTCATAGAGAATTCCTATCACACGTAATTGTTGAGGGGTGAGCTCTATAACTGTAGGCAAGGATAAAAACTGCATTAAGTCTGCAATCATAGCATTTAACCATGACCTGTCAGTCATCGCAGGCTTTCGATCCCAGCTTATTTCTAAACATACTTGGTTGGATCAATCCTCTGTATCTGGGATTCAAAAGTAATCTATCCCTGCAGATATAACAGCCACTGTATAGCCAACATACAAATTAGCTTTATACCTACACATGACTGCATTCACAGACTCCCTTCACTATGACAGAATCCATGTATTGAATTTTTATTTTAAGGTATATGTGAATGTGAAAAGTAAATTCAAGATTTTATGTTTTACAATCAATATTAGCAGCAATCGCAGTGTGGCATATAAGGAGTACACAGAACAATAAACATCACGAAGATCATAAAAACCCATTTTACAGGTGTTGTGTCTGCTGAATTGAAAAACACAACACTTTACATAACTGTAAAAAGGTGAACAAAAGTTTCCCACAGCATCTGTACAAAATGCTGCTGTTGTTTTATGAACTTATAGATATTCAGTGTCACACCTGTCACCTCACCAGCACCTGCACTCCACTTATATTGGTTTCAAAACAATGGCAGTTTAAGCAAGACGTGACAACACTGACACAGCCAAACGCAACAGAGCCTCTCCATCGATTGGCGAGCACAATTAAGTTAGAATCCAGATCTATATTTTTCCCCACCAAGGAGGTTCTGTTTTCATATGTGTTTGCTTGTTGATGTTTTCTTCAATTTCCCCGGGAATAATTCATGAAAAATAAATTTCATGGTGAAAAAAATGTAATTACATTTGGAGGACTGATACTTTCAGGTGAACACAAGTTGATTCGGCTTGATTCCATTTAAGAGGACTGTTTGGCCTTGACGGAGGTATGCTCTCTGTATGCTCAAGCAGCTTGATTGATCTGCCTTGTGTAATGTTCAATTGGTCATTTATGAGGTGGACGTGAAAAATGGTTTGGATGTTGCTGTAATGCAGTTTGTATGAAGCACAGAGTAAATATTATTTGATTGGACTAATTCAGGTCATGTTCACACCTGACAGTAGCATCCATCTAGAGAAGGCCGGAGGACAGCAGCAGGGTAGGCGCTCCTTCGATGTGGCTAAAGATGCAGTGACATTGCAAAAAAAATTGACAATATGTAGCTCTGACCCCCTGTAGTCCCAGTGATCAGATCTTAAAAGTGTCCTCAATGTAGTATGGGTGCACTGTCACCTGTCCACTTGTGATCTGACTCCCTGAGACAGGACCTCATACTAGCAAAGCCTCATATTGACTTCAGGTGCACTTTGTACTGTATTTCTTCACTCACAACAAATATGGATTATGTTCCCTATCACTTATACTGGTATGTTGTAAGAATGGGTCTTTTCACAGTAAACTAATTCAACTGGTTCAATGTACATGTGGGCCTATTGGTATTCTTTCAAGAAAAACTTCAAAAATATGAAAGAAGGATCCTTTAATTCCAGCTGCGGGTCACACAAATCAATACCTGTCAACATGTATACGCGTGTGTGCTCTCAACTAACACCTGAAGTAAACAGGCCAAACTTTAATTCCTCGCAAGTAACTTTTGACAATTTCTTCTCCACACTCCGGAGTTGTATTCAGACGTGATAGAAGGGAGTGCTGGAGAGCAGCCATGTAGAAAGAGAATGCTGTTACTGGAGTTATTAACAGGCTCCTGTGTTTCCCTCCTCTCAGCTGAGCTATTCAGAGCATAGCGTCCTCATCTGCCATAAACACATGCCGACAAACAGACGCAGCAGACGGACACACAGCACAGCCCCTCTACGCTCTGTGCAGTAATATGTTTTTTGCCCATTTACAACAAATTAAGTTTCCCTCAAAGTGAATTTCAAGCTTGGCTGCCTTTGGAGGGCGAGCAACTCTATTTTCATTAATTTTCATTCTTTCCCCCTGAACAAATGATCTACTGTACAGCTCGCTCTGCGTTACTCTCCTCTCCCTCTTTTTCTTTCTCTTGTTTTCTCTCTCCTTTGCCTTATTTTTCCTGCTTGCTGTTAAATTTGGGCAAGGCAATGGAAAGCAATTACGCTGTCAGAAAGTGTATTCTGATTTATTAAAAGCCTTGAATGCTATCTGTTTTGTTCCCTCTTTGTGTCGCCCTGGGGAACTGAGTCCTGACACCCAAATGAGACAGAGTGAGTGCTCCCCTCTCAGTGCTTCATCCTGAGAGTCATCTAGGAAGCCGGCAGAGTAAATATCCATTGGCAGAGGAGGACAGATAGACGGCTATAGCACATCTGCGAGGATGGGAATAGATTTACTTCTGGAGCCCAGAGGTGGAAGACAGGAAAAGGCAAAGAGAGGCAGACAGAGAGGGAGATGTGTCTGCTCAGTTTGAGATGACATTCTTCTTTCTCTTTAATTTCATAAACCAGGTTGTCAGCTTTCCACCGAGGACAAAACTCCACCTTCACAGCAATGTAGGCCCACTAACATCGACTATTTCAGAGAACTTTCATCAGCTTAATTTACTATTCATTGAAGGAAATGTAAGGTGAGCAAAGGAGAGAGACAGAGCGAGAGGAAGGAGACAGAGCGCTGATTATGAATAAGTTCCAATTTCCAAAATAAATATTATCTCTGTCTGGGTAACCCAAAATCTCTTGGGACAACATCATAATAAGGATCAACAAGGGGTCAGTGCTGCGTGACATTGAACCAGCACATTCAGAGACCTTCACCAGTGATACATTCATTCCTAAAAGTATAAACACACATCTGGCACCGACATCCGAAACACTCACCCTCCCTTTCATAGTACGCTACGCATTAACAACCATGCCTAGCGCACCCCCCACCTCCTCCCAATCCTCACAAGCTCTCCCTCATTACCGCGTTCTTGATCGCCAGAGAGATGGGAGAGATGCTGTGTGGGGGATGTGTAATAAAGCATCTAGTATCCTGGGGGAACCATTGGTTGGAGATAAGAGGCATACAGCACTATGACGTAAAGACATAGATCATAAAGCTGCTTATCTTCTGCTCCCTCTGGAGCAGCCTTCTTCGTCAACTATCTGGGACAAAGGACAGTCATGGCTCGACGCTTTTCTCGGATTCCTACGTTTGACTACAGATACCGCCATGTTGGAGCGAAGCGTCTGACAGAAAAAGGGTCACTCACTAATGAAGCGAAATAGAAAGCTGCATAAAAACAAGAACTGTTGCCGAGAAACCTGCCATTATACAATGATGACCTTTCCATCTTTGAGGAATTTCCTCAGAGATCTGGCACGGAGGTGCTGTAGGCAGTGATTAACATATTATTAAACAATAAAGAATTTAGCTCTTTCATCCAGCTACCTGTTGGCTTCTGCCATGGAAAGTACGAAACTTACTGAGGCCAACAGGGAACAATTTATGACAAAAGCAAAAAACATGGAAAACAAAATGGCAAAGAGGTAATGCAAGGACCCAAAAAGTTCACAACAAGCAGAAGACAAACACAAAGAGAAACTTCATCAGAAGCGCAAATTTAATTTCCACTGCCAGATGCATTTAAATGCCTTCACATTTTCTTTTACCTTTTTTAAAGATGATTTTTTTTCCCTGTTTGATCTTTAGGCCACAGCTAATGCATTCACGAACAGTCTGCCACTAAAGGAAAAAAAAAATCTGTTATCTCGAGCTGTTTACCTCTCAGCTTGGGGAAAAGCAGTTTACTCATTCGAGTGGTGCCAGCTTGCTTGACTGGTGAAGTGCTTGTGTCTGTCTTGAATATATGCTAACAAAGCAAATAAACCATCTATGTTTGGGGAAATATATAGCTAACATTTCTAATCGTCTCTCTGACTCCTTCTGTCTCATTTGTAAGTGATACAGAGGTGAAAAATACTGACACTGTTATGAATATGTAGTTTTGTGCATCATACTAACCGTATGATTGAACCTGTTTGTGTTGAGAAGAAACCAAAGACTCGAGGCGATGATATAATTTGGAACCAGTCAGCACAGAAGCATTTTGAGAATGTAGCCATATTATTGAGGTCCCACTGATACATGAGCTCGAGCAATCGGGAGTCAGTCTCAGCTGTCAATCATTTTAACACGTCTTTATAACATCAAATAACTAATTAAAACAAAACTTACTCAAAGATAAGCACTGGATCATTCACCAGTATGATAAGAACTACCTAAAATGACAGAAACCATCTCGGAGATAAATTCATTTAATTCATGATTCTTTTTACTTTGGTCCATTTCCCATTCGCCAAAATGGTGGAGGAATGTTATGACACAACACTGCAGACAGCCACCAGGGGGCCATCAAGGGGCCCTGGCTTCACTTTTCGGGGAGCCATGCTGTTGTCCTTCTTAATAAACAGTCTATCTACCAAATTAGTATGGACTTTCAAATCTTTTTATGAAACACATCTATCATGTGGTTTCACTTTGAATGGAGCTGATTGGCTGTTCAGGTGCTGGGCTGTGAAGGAGGCAGTCAGTCAGTCATTAGTTCTCTCTTCATTCCAAACCAATCACAGTCAGTGACACTGTCAAGAACACAACTCTGAGTCCACTTTCAGCCAAAGTTGATAATAATTAGTAACTCTAATTAGAACTGGCATTTTGTCACAATGGATGCTGTTATTGTATATGAAAACAATGTGTGACGTCCAAAAACCTTCTTACAAAGGAAAGGAATTAATCATTCAGCTTCACACAAAAGAAAGAAGCTGTTCCTAATGTGAGACAGCTCAGATATTTTTGATTACACATCCATATTTTTTTCTTTTTTTTCTTAGATTAACTCAGATTGCAGTTTGGCTCCTGTACATACACAAACACAGATGCACAAATCTTTCTTGTCCTTGATTGCAACTTGAGATTGTTGTTGCAAGACCTAAGTCATTTTAGAAAACTCCCATTCAAAATTATATCAGATTTTTTTTAAATATAATAATAACTTTGTTTCCTCTCTCGGGACAAACAACCTTTTTGGCCTTTAAACCTACTTTTTCCCATGCACTGACATACACATTTCAATTTCAGTGATTTACAGTGCTGAATGTCCTTATGATGTAGAAATCAGGAGATATCTAATTAACACGCGAGAAGTCCGCGTTGCCCTAATCTCATCCTGATATGTCCTGTAGCAACGTGCCAGGCCTGTGGTGCGTTTCCGGTGTTTTCTGCGTCTCCATCAGTTTGCGTAGCTTGGCTCCTTCTGTGAGGCTGCTGACCTTCTCCTCTCTCCACGGCTGGAGTGGCTATTGATTGGATCTTGGCACTCAGTGTACAAACACAGAGATAAGGAGAGAGAGAGAGAGAGAGAGAGAGAGAGAGGGGGGGAGAGGGAGAGAGAGAAAGAGGCAGCCAGGCAGATGTAGCTGCAGTGCCCACTCCGCTCCCCTCCTCTTGCTCCAGACCAAAGAAAAAAACTGTTTTCGTGACTCCACTCCCACCCAGACATGGCACCTGAACACTGATAGCAGACAGGATTAGGTCTAAAATTCAATCGCAGCAGTCTAAGTAATGTTAAGTCACTTCAACACAGTACAAGTGATCCATCATAATCTTACTTTGACTTGTGAGATTTCAAAAGAAAAAACAAGTACAGAGAGAATGTGACATCTTTTCACCCTGATGTCGGATGAGTTCCATGCACGCTCTGTCTCAGGCAGTCTTAAGGCTGGTCAGGGGCCGGTCCACTTTCCCACCCCGAGGTTTCTCATTTACACTTTCTTTCCATCTGGTGTACAGAGGCTGTGCTGTGTCAGAGGTGACTAGTAGTGTCACAGCCCTTCCCTCCCCTCTGGGGCCAAGAAAAAACCTCAAACTGCTGTCTCCGCAACTACAGGCAGACACCGCCTTCTATAAAAAAAAAAAAGGAAGAAAGAAAAGCGCTCTGTCAACAGGAAAGCTGGGCAGATAAGTTGCTTTCAATTCCATATGGCCAGCGGACGCGTGAGGGACGGGACAGAAATTAGAAATTACTTTGAAAGATGCAAGCAGTTTGCCATCTTTCCAAAGAGGCTGGTTAGCATTGTAGTAGGTCAAACACGTGTTTGTGTCTTTCTCTGTGTCTCTGTGGAAACTGATGCCTCAGGGGGAGATAGGAAGAGAGGTTTGTTCAGATACAGTCTGGACGGCCTACAAAAGAAAATATTCAGACAGACAGGGACCAGAAGAACAGACGCAGGGGCCATGAACCCAGCAGAGCAGGAACAAGAGGAATCCAAATCCTTCTCCTCTGGAGAATAAGAAAAACCTCTTCTTTGTGTGAGTTTGTGTGTGTGTGTGTGTGTGTGTGTGTGTGTGTGTGAGTGTATATTCAGTACACGTATGCGTGACAAGCATCATAGGAAATTACCAAAACGCAGCTTACAGTAGACAATATGTGTTTTACACACATATTTTTTGGCACAACAAGGAGTATAAGCTGTATAGTAGGACCTTTTATGTGGAAGAAGATCTAAATTTAACCTTTAAATTAAACTATGCCTGGAAAAAAATCATTGTGTTGTGTAGTAGAGGACATCTGCCTGGAAGAAGGCCAGCTCCAGTAACAACAACCTCACTCATCACAAAGGCTTTTTGGAAAGACTGGTCCTGGATTACTTACTGCCTCTCGTCAAGCCTGTATTGGATCCCCTCCAGTTTGCCTACCGACCTGATGTCAGAGTGGTCAATGCCTTCACGTACCATTTACCGTGCCTACACCCACTTGAAGAAGGCCAGAGGGCGCAGTCTCTTCTATGACTCCTACAGTGGCTTTAACACCATTCACTCTGCCCTGCTGGGGAAGAGGATGACTGTCATGCAGATGGATGCTCCTCTCGTGTCCAGAACTACCTCACCAGACGTCCTCAGTATGTGCACTTTCAGAACTGAAAGTCAGACACAGCTGTCTGCTTCAGACTTCAACCTTAATGTTGTAACAGCAAACAGGTTGTTGCTTGAGGACCTCAGATGTTTAAACCTTTATAAAGGGACAGCAATTCAGTGACATCGTTTTGGGCCAGGGCATCGAGTGTGCTGAATAAATCTTAGAAATCTGTAATAAACCAATGTAAAGACTTTTAAAGAGCAATATGATCCCTTTGTTTGTTGTGTTTTAGCTCAGTGAATTGTTTCTGTGACTCATGTCCGTTGTGAGACCCAGACCGTAATCTACACATGAGGAAATGAAAACATGCACAGTGGATAGAGTCTCCGGAGCTCAGATATGAACAGATTTTGTCAGTGTTCCTTAGATGATAGAAACAAGATTGGACGACATTGTGCATTTGCAATTCAAAATGAACACAGCCAGACCTTTGACAAAAGGCTCCTTAATGTTAAAAACATGGGCCCAGTACGGGCCAATACTGCGAATTATATACCTGAATAAAGTCAGAATTTAATGTGAGGTTTTGAAGTCAGTTGTTCTTATAGGGTGGAAACACTGTTGGGTCTTTAGGCTTTGTATGTAACTGTAATTCATTGGGAGCAATCATTTTCTCTTCCCTTTTGTTCAGAGAAATGTTGGATGTCATCATGCTCAGTGATGAGAAATAAAAAAAAAAGTGATAGAGTCAGGTGGTACTGTAAAATGTTATGTTGATGGGAAAGTTAATTCCCTGAAGAGGTGAGATTGACTCTTGTTCTAAAGTATCAACTGGAAGAAGAAAAATAGAAGTAAAGCGAAGAATAGGTGAATTTAGAGGCTGATCTGAAAAATATATATTGAAATACTCTGGACTGCCATTTTAAATCATCCCATACTGTTACGTCTCTCTTCCTGTCTCTGTCCTTCTGTCCACCTCTCTCCATTAAACAGACAGCAGCTCAACTGAAGGGACTTCTGTTTCAATGTAAATTAGACTTCAATTCATGCTCTGCTTTAGTGAATCCAAGTAAGACAATAACAATTCCTGGCTTAAACATAAGCAAACATCACCTCACTCATCAAGAAACTGAGAGCTGGAGGTAAACATAGAAACCAGCCAACGCTATTTACAGTATCATGTAGGCTGAAGAGCAGAGACTGTGTTAAGAGGAATATATTACAGAAAACAAATTAGTCAGCACGATAGAAGAATCCCTGTGCAAATAGACGCGGCTAATAAATCCATCCTCATGAGATAACTGTTCCCAATAGAAGGTTAAAGTTATTGTCGTGTTGCTGCACAGGCTCAGCTTCAGAAATGGCCGCAATTGGTCCTCAAACTTTGATGCAGACAGAAAGCTCTCCTCATCCCTTCCCCTCTGACCTGCGTGTATGAGTGTGTGGGTGTGTGTGTTGGGGTGGTGGTGCACATGTGCATGAGATATGGGGGGGAGGGTAACGGCAAGAGAAGGAGCAGACAGAGAAAGAGATATGAGAGGGTGGGGCTGGGCTGTCTGCCACCCAGGCCCGGAGAACATAAAGAGAAAAATACGGCCATAAAAGCTCTCTATGACTATGAATACTAATACTGACTCTGTGAGCCAAACCGACCAAGTCTGTTCCCTCTGCGTTCCTCTCTGACTCGCTCAGAGAAACGACGTGATTCTAAATAAGGTGAAAGCAGCGCTCTGCATAGGCACCATTGTATGGCTTAGCACATTTGCACCATGTTATACACAATATAACAGCAGTATAGACAGAGAGAGAGGGAATAGAAGCAAAGCAAAGCATACCAGACCTTTGCTTGTTGGTCTTTGAATAGGTCATTCATTCTTTTTAAAGCTATGTTGTGATGTATTCCACACTGTATTTAATTTGTATCGTGTTATTCATTTTGCTGTTCAATGACAACAGGTTGTTTAGTTATTTGAATTAATAACAGAATTGAGAAACTGAATGGTAGCAGTGACTCTAAATTAACGTATTGTCGTGTCTACTGTACATGTTTGTAGTTGGATTTCTCTCCACATGGGCCGAAGCCGGCGTCTACGTGCTGTAAACAAAAACACTTTGCTCTCTGCAGTGGAGTGTATCCGTCGTGTCCTGCCTCCTGTGAGCTCGAACGCGTCTCTGACGGTAACACGTCTGACCTGGACAATCTTCTGAATTCTTCATATGTGAAGGGAAATGTCTGGATGATGCCAAGACCTCAGTTCATGTCTAAAAACTGCTTAAGATGGAAGTAGACAGATAGACCACTGATATTGATACTCCGAGTTAGAAGGTTAGCAGCAGCTCGGTCACATTTGAATACCGAAACAAATCACGTTGCAAAAAAAGAAATGATATGAAGTTATTCAACAATACATTTTAATATCTAAATTTATCTAAGTAAACATGCTGTAAATAGAAAATACAAGTATTAACAATTCATGAAACCACGATGTTAAGTAACAATCCACTGTATTTGCAGCTTGAATGCCTGATGTTGCTCAAAGCATGAAAAGGCCAAGTATCGATCTCTTTTTTTCCCCATTTCAAAACAACACAGTGTGACAAATCTTCTCAGCTTTGTGGTTGGCTGCTCTGTAAACGGATACTGTAAACCAGTTACTCTCCTTCTGTTCAATCTCTCACAGAGTGGTGAACTCAAGAAGTGTGTGCAGGCCAAGTGGTTGATGCACCGTTTGCATTAGTATGTTGCTTATGATTATTTAAAAAAACATTTGCTGCTCCAGCCACAGGGGTCAAATCTCAGATCTTGAGGATAACATTAAAATGATGTTTCCATTATCCTTTAAAATATTTAACTTTAACATTTGATCATTAGTAAAGAGCCTGGTCTTGGTATTTGATCAGTGCTAAACGCTTAAACAGTTAATATTGTAATTATTGGTTACATCCCCCCCCCCCCCCCCCCCCGTGTATTCAGCTGTTTCCATGCTGTGGTTTCTACATTTATTAAGTCCTTCTGTATTTCTTTGGTCAGGTCCTCCCTGCAAATACCTGTACTTTCATGGTTCCCCCCTCGCAGCAAGCTTTCCCTGACAAATGTTGGAGGACAGAAGAAAAAGTGGTAATCTCTCAAGCATTTCTAATGAGTTTTTCTCCTACAATTATTTGATAAGAGCAGACAAGACTAGAGGCAGCGTGTATGATACACTAGCTCCGACTGCCGAGGTGAGAGCTCTGCTGATTACACACAGTGCCATTTACACATAGAAACACGCACATGTACGTACGCACAGAGACGTACGCACACACCGACACATACACACAAGCATGCACACACCCAGAGGCCTATATGGTCCGTCATCTCAAAGTGCAACACTCCTAATAATAACATGAGAGGCTGAAGTAATGACTGGCAGGCACACCTAAGTTACCAATCTAGGTTTCCTTATGCGGAACACACACACACACACACACACACACACACACACACACACACACACTCACACTCACACTCACATACACACACACACACACACACGCACACACACACACACACACACACACACACACACACACACACACACTCCCTCTACTCCTTACAACCCCTGATCCTCACAACAGTTCAACTCCTCTGCCACTAACCTACTTTCAACACTCTGACTACTTACCACACTGAGTCCCAGTTGCTCCCTCTGCAGGTAGGGCAGGTTCCTGCGTTCCAGGCTGGCCAGGTAGTGCTGCAGTCTGGAGTAGGTGTAGGGGTAGCAGTAAGCAAACTGGTAAACATCGTCCTCTCTGTCGAAGCAGAAGGCGAAGGACATGACGTAGTTGCGCCGGTGGTCAGGGCAGCGGTAGTAGTACACGTTTTTGGCGGGGAGCCTCTGCCTGCAACAGCAAAGCACAAACAAATTACAGAGACATTACAGAGGTCAGCGACAGGACAGATCTTTTAATGAACAGTGCGCTGCAATTTTGCAGGAGGGGAAAAGCCCAGAGGCACCTGAGTTATACTGAGAAATGATAAACTATTCAAAGAATTGTTAGTCTTCTTCCAGGGTGGAAAGAAAAAGAGGAGGGATGTAACCTGGTAAACAACAGCTTGGAAAATCTAAGAGATTGTTATCTAACATATTCTGGAAGGGTAAATCTTGAAACAAACAACAAATAATCATAATTTGTTTATTTTATATGGTATAATTTGTATTTACCTTCACCCTCCCAAACTCAACAAATCTCTAATTAAGTATCAACAATCAGGAGATAGATTGGATTTAATCCAAACTATTTTGATCATTAATCACAACCTTGCAATTGTACATTTTTCATAAAAACTCATTCAAAGCCATTCATTATTTCAAGCAAACCCGAGCTGCACAAACATAACATTCAACATTACAAATAGATTCATAATAAAAAGGGATGTGAGCAGCAAAACAATTTAAATTAAATTCCAAAGAGTGAAAAATGACCAAGTAATGTGATAAATTCAAAAGCAAATTAACGTAATTACTTGATTTTTCCAAACATCTCTTCCAGAATTGGTGTGTATCCTTAAAGTCTGTGATTGTAAGTTAGCAATGAGGCCAAATGGTGTATGTGTGTGTGTGTGTGTGTGTGTGTGTGTGTGTGTGTGTGTGTGTGTGTCCGTGCGTGTGTGTCCGTGCGTGTTTGTGTGTGTTTTAATGGCACTACTTTCTAAATGACCAAATTAGATTTTAATCATGGCAGCTATGACTCTATGGTAATATAATAGATCTTCTGCATAATGTTGTCTCAATCGCCGTCTGAGTGAAAAGCAGAAAATGTGATTGCAAATAGTTTATGGGCTTAGAACATGACTTTCAAGTTTAACCCAACTTGTAGAGGAAGTGTGTGAGCGGTTCCCACAAATGAACAGGGTTATATGGTGTTTGTAATGTGTTGCATGCTTAGTGCTTTGTCTTCCATGTTGTTGTGTGCTGCTATCTGCAAACTGAATTGTGCATTGCATGTTGTGTGTTGTACTGTTAGCTTTGTCCGGGGCTAAATAAAGCTGGCATGAACGATCACTGGGGTGCAGGACAGTGGGAGTGTGGGAGTGCATGTTTTCTTTTCACACTCTCGATCTGTCTGTCTCCCTCTTCCTCTCTTTCCCCGTTTAGCCCTCATCCACTGAGACATGCTGACAAGGATGTTGCTTGCATGCGAGTGACTGCCTCATTTCCCTCTTCCTATTTCTCCCCTTTTCCTCTTTCCTGTTTTCCTCCAAATCTCCCGTCTTGTCCTGTCACTCACCGACTCCACCTTGACAGTTTACGTGAGGCCGACCGAGCACCGGGGAACAACAGTGCTGCCGGAGCAACTCTGGCAGCGGAGAGTGAGGATAAAAGCAGGAAGAAGATGAGGACGATGAGTGATTGGTGGGTTGGGGGTGTTGGGAGCAGGGAGAAAGGTGGAATAAGGAGATAAGGGGAAGATGAGAGAGCAGAGCAATGGCAGATCTGGGCCTGATACGGAATATATATGGGAAGTGGTGGCGGCTAGCAGCGTTGCGGCCGTGTGATGGCGGTGCTGGCTACTGAGCTAGCGTCTCTGGCAACATATCAGATGAAGATGCTATCGGAGCTGTGATAGGAACAGCACCTGATAATCAACAAACAGGACAGACTGCTTTACGCTAACTCAGACAGAGTGAACTTCTTTCCCTGACTCACCCCTGAAAAAGGGAGGACAGGGCGGAGACGCAGGAGTTTTATGTGTTTGCTCAGACAACTAATGTATCCGTTTGGGCTACAGACCTGCATAGAGATGCACAGAGAACACACCTGCAGGTATACAGAGGGAAACCAAAAAGCTAAATCACACGGCCACTCGCAGACAGAGGGGGAGAGGAGAAGAAAGGCAGGGCTGATTATTCCTTCCGAGGAGGAGAAAGGAGAATGTATCTGCATGTGGCTATCTCAGCAGAATACTAATGCGGGCGGTGGCGAGCTACCACACCCTGCCTCCCCACTGGACCAAGCTTTGCAGCCCAGTCTGAGATGGACAAAGGAGGAGTGGATAAGGTTAATCTTTGGGGGGAAAAAATGACATGGAAATTAAAATTCTTCTATTTTTTTTTAATCGAGCAGGAATATTGTTCCTGAGACCACATGAAGTGTAAAGAAGCGGAGAGTGTGAATAAAAACTGACCGGCAAGGACAAAACACAACTCCACACGACACAGTTGCATACGCATATACATACCCCCCACCGCACACACCCACACACACACACACACCCTGGTGGTGCCAGACCTCTGAGGCGCAGGTTAATTAAAATAAGATGACACCTCACCTCTTTACATATTTGGCTTAGTGCGTCCACACAATCCCAGTGATCTCCGATTCTCTTTTTCTCGGCGGCGTGACCTTGCCGCAGACTGGAAAAGTCCCGGCTATTGATTTTAATTACTGCTGCATGTCCCATCACAGCATTGTAGTTATAGGCCAGAGAAAATAGCTCTGTGACTTTCTTACGGTAAGAGAGTGCCTGCAAGGCCCCGACTAGGAGCTGCGGAAGGGGCTGTCACCGCCTTAGGAACCACAGTCACGCACACAAATATATAAAAAAGGACAAAATCTTCAGGACGTGCACATTAATGCACACAGTCCCTTTGGTTTTTATCTAAGCGGTGGCTGCTCCTGCTCGGCAGCTGGCAATTTGTTTTATCTAAATGGCGCCTCCCTGTGCTTCTCCCCTGCCCATCTCTTGACGTGGTACAGTGCCGTCGCTCCCAAACAGAATTATCACTGCATGGGATGAGGAAAAAATGGAGACGCTTGCCCCCAGATGATAACGCACTCACACGTGGTTTTACAATTCGGTGATTACAGAGACACAGAAACACAACCACACACACACACACACAAACCGGAATATGCAAAGAGTGGCACGCTGAAACACCATGACAATTTCAGACCCTGTGTGAGCCACATCAAGGTCATTCCGTTGACGGTGAGCATCGGGACAAGTGAACTTCCAGTGTCTCATTGTAGCCTTACAGAATGAGGAGAGGGAAACCAAACAGAGGAACTGAAACACTGGACAAAGACAGAAGGCAGCTGACAAACAGAAAAAGAGACATGTGAAGAGACAAAGTCAAAGGGACAAAACAGGGATAAGCGGAGAATGACAGGGGAGAAGGTTTCATGGTGAGCTAGCAGGCGGCCTTTAGCGAGGTGTCACTGCGTGCCGAGTCTCTTCTACATCTGAACCATCGGTAGCGACTAACTCCCGCTCTGATTTTGACGGCTCTGGTGACACCCCGAGATGAAGGCCTTTAAATTGGTGGCTTTCATACAAGCGACATCTTGTCCATATTTTCGGTTCAATCAAGTGTAGAGGACACGCCACTCACTGCTGCTCTGAGCTCTGCCAAAGGCGGAAAAACGTACGGGACGAAAGTCACAAAGCATGTGCGCACACACGAGAATGGTGGGATCTGAGAATTCCGACCTGACACACACACACACACACACACACACACACTGATCCATTCCACTCTATGTGTTGTCTCGGCTTTCAAACGTTCATCTTGCCAACTGCTACGACTGTTAAATGTCTTCCAATATTCCCATATAGCTGTCAGGCTCCACAGCTCCCGACCAGCTCATTTAAGGCCAAGTCGGTGCGTTTGGCATTTATCATTTGACATTGAATGACATGTTTCTGTTCCCCCTCTGTGTTACTACGCCAATAATTGAAGTGGCAATATTTCTTGGCACTCTAAAGCGATGCCAGATGTTCCATAGGCTCGTTGTTTTTTAAAACGCGGCACCGTATTCTTGCTTTGCATATCAAGTCAAGCAGAAAACCGCCTCGGAATCATCTGAGGAGCATCAACCGTGTGCCGGCGTATATTGGGGTGCAAAGAGGTGAGCATATGTGCAGGTGTGCGAACATGACAGATAATACTTCTTCAGGCATTTATCTTTTTTTAATGCAAATCTAATTGCAACAAAGTTTCTTCAGACACTGTTACTAGGCAACCTGTGCTTGCTTGGTAATACGGTCGGCCTGCTGTATATTATATGTGGTGGTTTATTTATTAGACTGCAGCTTCACGATTGTTTCAGTTTGGGACTATATTACACGAGCAGGGAAGAGAGAGAATCCCAATGTGTGGTACAGCAGGGAGTCGTAGACAGAGTGCGATGTGGCTCACGAGTGTGGCAGAGCTGAGGAGACACTTAGTTTATCACCTTTTTCTGAGGTACACCCTAACTTTCTGCAGCGGTGTGCGAGTGCAGGCGTTAAGTGGAGAAGAAGCACATTACAACCGGGGGCTGATGATGTGAAATAGCCGGGATTAATGCCGCCGGTGGAGTCCACTTGCTAACAGCGGAAAGGTTTTTCACGGGAGCCAATAGCGCTCGTGAATTACGGGACTTTCCTGTAACAAGATAGCCGAGGCCCGCACACCTGTGGAGACAACGGGTGGTTAGCGCCGCTTCGCAGGTCAACAACAGAAATCTGATGAGGCTGAAACATGATGGCGTCGGGCACTCTCCACTAATGGCTGCATCTAAACACCCAGAAGCTTCACCTCCATCAGACGGCCTTTTAACCGCTTCCTGTGAGAGCCCGTCATCAAAGCCGGTACCTCTCCAGTTAAGATCCGATTTTGTTCACATCTTTTACAGGCAGATTCAATTAAATAATTTGTTGCAGGATTGGCAGCCTTTACACAGCAATGAATTTTCCAAGGTGAGTTTGCCAAAGCAAGTCAGTCAGTATCACTTCACATCCACAGTGCTTCACCCGAGTTCAGATTATGCAGCGGGCGTAAAAATGTGAAGTTATTTCCATAAAATTCTGAAAGCAGTCATAAATCTTGGAGTCTCATCTAAATAAAACATGTTTGCTGTTTAGAGAAGTAACCGTGTTTGTTCTGCTGATATGTTTAATACAGAGGGAGCGGTCCAGTGTGTGGTTACACGTCTGTTTGGCTGCGAGTTCTGTCCTTGAGTGTAAATCTGCATCTCGTCTAGTCATTCATCTTTCTTTCATGTCAACCTCTTCCCAGATCTTATTTTACACCTCGGTCTTATTTAGTGTTCAGTTTGAAACAAAGTTGTCCTGTTGTTGTTGTGAGAGTAGAAACTACATTCTTCTCATTTGAATATCTGCTATGGAAATACGATTAGTTTACTTTACTGCACCTTTAACTCAAACCCCTAATCTACTACATTTACAGTCTGATAAAAATGCGAGAGATGTACAGCGCTCATACATTCACATGGGAGGCGTTATCACCCCTGAGGTGGCACACAGGTGGAATAAATACATGAGCATTTGTAGCAGCTGCTCTAACTTAAGCACCCTGAGATAGTGGCCATGGGGAAAATGTATTAAACAGATAAAATAATTATTTACTTCAACTCTCTTTTATTATTTTTATGATGATATGTGTCATCATTAAATCTCTGCTGCAGATGTTTGTCAATTAAAGACGTCTGACTGATTATTTTGAGATATATCTCAGTGTGTTTAAATCTCAAGTAAACTGAATACTTCCTCAGGTTGTAGTAAAATGTATTTTTAATAAAGAGTGACATTACTGTGACAGGGCCTGGTTGGACCAGTAGAGGGCCACACCTTTGAGTGAGTGCTGACCTGAAAAGATGGAAAAGCAATTCATGGAGAAAAGTCTGTGTATTTAAATACTTTACCTTGCCCATAACCTACAATAACTACAGAATCTGTAATATGTAAAATAGTCCCATATTCACCTTGTGATTAAAAGCTAAATTAATGCTCTAGATTCGATGTGAAAAACGATATGTGTGTAGAGTTTAGAGTTTAGAGTCGCCTCTCACATAATCCTTGTTGTGATCACTCTCACAAAAAAAAAAACGGTTCACTGGACTGTGCTGTCAGCTTTTCCAAATCAATCCTCAACTGCCGTAATAAAGTAAAACCTTCTCTCATATATGTGTGTGTTTGAAAGAGGAGAGAGGGACTGGCCATCTATTATTGTGTGATGCAGCATTTCCCAGACTGCAACATTATACTACCATAACATAATCAGTGTGTGTGTGTGTGTGTGTGTGTGTCAGTAAAGTGTGAACTTAATAGACAGACTGGAGCCAGACTAAGTCGTAATAATAATGTTCCAACAGTCCATACACATGCAAAAACACAATAGAGAGACAGAGACACACACATACACACACACAAACACACACACACACACAAAGTACCAACATATAAGATTTGTATATACCAGTGTATCGATAATAGGATCATACAGAAGATGTTACTCTATTTGCACGTGGCAGTCCAATAGGGATGCATGCCCAGTGACCAATTCTGACATTGGCTCTTCTTTCTTCCATCATCTTATTCTTAGATTTTTCTTTACATTTCATTCTTCTAGATGTTATTCCAATCTGTTGAATGAGCAAATTCAAAGTGCATTTCAATTTCAGTTTTTATTTCAAACTGAAATAAAATACTGTACATCCATCAGTTATTGTTGTCTGGCTGTTTGGTTTTAATTGTTTAAGTACATCATTTGTTTATGTAAATAGTCTTTATATATATATATGACTGAAACTTTAGGTGAATGTGAGAATATCTGCTGATCTCACTGTGTCTGACTCTTACATGAGTCAAGCCAGTAACAGTGATACAAGTGTATGTGTGTATGTCTGAGAGAGAGTGTGTGTGTGTGTTTGTCTGAGAGAGAGTGTGTGTTTGTCTGAGAGAGAGTGTGTGTGTGTGTTAGTGTGTGGGTGTGTGTGTGTTTGTGTGTGTAATAAGGTCACACAGAGTGATGAGATCATTCTCTCTTGAAACGTACTGAGTGGAAGGCAATGCAACACACATGACACATTCTGAAATCACTTATTAAATTCCACACAGAGATGAGCTCACCGTCTGTCGTCCATTACACTGATCAGAACGCCTTTTATTTGCGAAAGAAAAAACCAACAGGTTGAATTATGTAGTGCAAAACTACTTTTGTATTATTTTATTTAAACTTTAGTCAAATATTATATTATATTCATATTTTGTCTTGTCATGTTAAAATTATGCAATGTATTTTTAACATCTGATGATTTGCTGTTTCCAGGACTATAACCAGGGGTTCCTACCTTTTATTAATGTTAAGAAACTGTAAAGAAATCCTCATACCACATGCTGAACAGCCAGATCATTGTCATTCACCTACTGTCAAACCATATTTCTAATTTCTTCTCTGTGAAATAAATGCAAAATACCACAAACATACTTTAAAAGTTGGTGAGTAGCAGGAAATCAAGTGAAGTAAATACATACTCTAACGCTGTAGAGGTTGTGGACTCATTCAGTGACCACACGATGAGGGCTGTTCACATGGCCACCTCTCCTGAAGTCAATTTAGAGAATATGCAAAAAGGTCTTTGTCTATTATTGATGATGAATCTGCATCAGACTGTAAGAAGCCATTCTATACATCTAATCTTACTGCACTACAACTACTGGTAATATTGCATTGTATTATAAATGCATTGTAATGAACTTGCTGTATTTCATCGAGACTTACACTGGAGATAGTCAATCTCGTAGATGATGTCCTCATATATTATGCTGGCTTAAAATAATCAATTATTTTTGGGCTGATGTGGGAAATTGATTCATAGAAAAATTACAAGTCTTAACTCAATTAATTTATGAATCAAAATTATAAATTTTTGCACACTATTAGTAATAATACTAATGATTTTGTAGTTCTTCATCACAGATTGAAGAGGTTTGGATCCATTTAACAGTTCATAGTGTAAAATTAGCTTTTCGAAAAGAAAGAACATACATAAATTATCACCTGAAGTATTTGTTTCTTCTTCTATCTATAACCAGTACGTTTACTAGTTATATAAAGCAATTAAGTGGACTAAGAACATGAATGGAAAGTTTGGCACAGTCAACGAAAGAAAGTACCTAAAACTAGTCAGAACACTAAAGTAAGGTAGAGTTTTTGGATCATAAATGAGAAATATTTGGTTAAAATCAAGAACGGAAAATATACGATAAAAGGCACATGTTAGGTTAATGTCCTGACACAAGAGGTACATGTGAGGTCCCAGTAGACATGATCACCAGTTGCTGGTGGCATGATCAGCGCTCTCACCGTATGTTGTGTCTGTCAGAGGATCAGTGCAATTGAACTAAACTCTCTATCTGTTCCTGGGGCCCCTCCCTCCTCCTTCCACCCTGCCTCCGCCTCCCTCTCCGTCCTCCCTGAGGGTTTTGCTGGCCTTGGCACAAAGATGCCAGCTTGTCTGCCGCCATTTCCCCTGGTACGAAGGTTGCAGCTGGGGGCCTGGCTGCCCTGTCTGCCTCCCTACTCCCCTGTATGTCACACACAAACACATAGACACACACACACAGAATACAGTCCACGCCTGCAGCCCGCAGCCAGACGGTTGTCGCCATGTGTGTGCCAGGGATAACAGCACCCACAGGAGGGTGGAGCAGAGGGTGGAAGGAGGGAGAGGGGTAGCTGGATGGGCGCTAGGTCTCTCAGACAGCCAGATGCTGCCAATTAACTTCTCCGGCCACCACAGGGCTGTAGGGGAGTCTAGCACCTGTACCAGCCAACTCCCCCACCCACCCCAAAAACACACACATACACACAAACACACACACACACACACACACACACTTTTTGTTGCACCACTGTGTGTGGCTTGTGAGGTTGTTGAGAGCCACATGTCGCCTCAGAGTTTTGAGACAAATCCCACACGCACAAAACCATATTACTGTATCAGCACTGCCTAAATAATCTTCTCTTCCTTTTCTTTTCGCTTCTCTTCTCTTCTGTTCTCTTCTCATCTCTTTTCTTCTCAACAGGTGCGCAGAGGCACACGTCCATGCACAGTGTCTGCAAACACAGAGACAGCTGTGCACAACTGACTGTGACCTCCTCGCTGGGAATATGACCCATGGATAAAAGCCTTTCTCTTCTCACTGTTTTTCACTCACTCGCTATATGTGTGTGTGTGTGTGTGTACATAGAGTGTGTGTGTGTTTGTCCGTTTGTGTGAATGCTGTCAGGCTGTGTTGGTGATTATACTAGACAGAAGGAATTACAGGCTATTACAGAAGAGAGCCTGTGGCTGCAGCAGCCAGAGCCGTACTGCCCTTAAAGGCTTAGGGCTCTCAACAAGCCAGCCTATTATTTCCACCACAGCACACAGCTGCTTGCTTGAACGTCAAAGATATAAATATAGAAAACAGACATGAATCTAGGCTGTGATATAGTGCTTATATTTCACAGTATCATTTGAAAGAAATACCCTTTTGGAAGAAAAATAAATATGTATACTATCTTGTATTCACACTGGGCAAAATACTGTTAAATATGCAAGTGAAAATCTGGTAGTATTCTATATTTTTACTGTTGTCAAGTGACAATAACAAAACAAGAGCAGATCGATTTTAAAAACATGTAGATAAAAAATGGCCAATGTTCTCTTTTACAATCAACTGAATCCAGTACATCACCGTGAACTATTGATATCTAGCAAAGACTAAACACAGAACGAAGGTAAGATTTAAATCACCAATCAATCAATCAAATACTATTTGTATAGCCCATATTCACAAATCAGGAATAGTCTCATAGGGCTTAACAAGGTGCGACATCATCTGTCCTCAACGCTCAGCGAGAATAATGAAAAACCACCAACATAGCCCCCCCATGAAGAGGGGGAAAAGACGTAGAATCCTGAAAGAGAGCCACATGTGAGGGATCCCTCTCCCAAGATGGACAGCAGTACAATAAATGTCGGGTGTAGCTGGACACATTAACAAATTTCCAATATATAATAAAAACTGGGATTTTATATTTAATATAACAGCTTTACAGCTGGTTAAAAATGTATTGATCATCCTGCCTAATAGGATGATATTTCCATTAACTATATCAATTTACACATTATTAGTATATATATCAATCGATAGTAATAATTATCACAGTAAATGTCACATTATTATCTGTTTTCAGTTTAAAGACAGATTTTTGCTTCTGATGAAGGTTTGTAGTTTCAAACTCTTCTTTATAGACACAAACACTTGATAATCAGCAAAATATGTTATAAAGCTGAGGTAAATCATTTATGTGTTATAGCTTCTCACTGAGCTTGCACAATGCAAAAGCATTATACTTATATTTAATCAGTAAACTGATATTTTCCTCTGGGAGAGTGAGTTTGAGTCTGGAGAAACAGTCAGCTTCTGCTTGTCCACTCTGATCTAAATGAAGAATTGTGGCTTCTTATCATGAACATTATATCTTAACAAAATGTATCATGAGAAAGCTCTGAGATGTCCTATCACAGAACCTAATCTAAAGAAAACAAGCCATGGCCATCACTAAATCAGGAACATGTCAGCCTAACTCATGTGGCTCCAGTGTGTCTGCACTTACAGAAAATAATTTTTCTTCCATAAAGTTAAATATCATTAACTTAAATATCTGGCATGGCTAAACATATAAAACAACTCCCAGGACACTTAAGAAAGAAAAAAAAGAAAGAGGGCAACTGCTCCTGGGAAGAGGATGGATGTGTAGCTTATAGTTTAAAACACTTTTCAATATGAGGTTCACAGTCTGAGTGAATATAAATATTCTGTTTATCAAAGTATTTCTGAGAGCTTGGGAAAGAAGTCAATTTCTTGCAATCTGCAACTTTGTACTGTTCCCAAAAGTAAAGACAGGTTTGATATAACAAAGGTAAAATATAGGCATGAATGAGCTAATTATTATGACACTCAGATAAAAACAAAAACGGCTCCATTTTCACAGTTTACTTCACACACACACACACACACACACACACACACACACACACACACACACGCACACACACACACAACACATCTATTGCCCGTAGACAGGTGTGCCTGTTCGCTCGCTGTTCAGAATGACAGATGACTTGTCACAGAGCTAAAAGGGAGAATATTTTACTGTAGATTGAAAGAAGAGGAAAAGAAGAGATGGGGGAAAGAAAAAAAAAAGAAGAAGTAGAAATTGCTCCATTACAGCAGAGGGGTAAATCATTCAATGTGGGGGAGATCACAGGATGGCATTTTCATTTACACACATGTTCGCATGGGCACGTGGATGGACATGATTCACCCGGTCGCTGTCTGTGGCCGCTGTCTCTCTCTCTCTCTCTCTCTCTCTCTCTCTCTCTCTCTCTCTCTCTCTCTCTCTCTCTCTCTCTGTTTCACACATGCTTCGGCTCACATACATATATCCAGGCATGAGAAAACCTGAGAGGCTGGATCAATGCTGGGCTCTGGTGATTAACCCTAATTGAGGAAAGAGGGCCATGGGAACAAAGAAACATTATGACCTTTTCCCTGTCTGTACACAGCACACGCTAATAAGACACCATCACATAATATCATACTGACCAGGATCTCCTAACTACATCACAAGCCCTTTCTCACAGGTCGGCACAGAGAGAAAAACAAGCCTCACTGATAATTGACTGTCCTTGCCATGTTTTTGTGCGTGAATGGTAATTTTCACTCTCCTGTGTCGAGAACATGCTGATCATTCTATCAGAGAAAAAGAGGTCAGAGTGCGATGAAAAGATTGGCAGTGTTTCACATCCCGGTGCTGTGGAATGGCCAGTCTCTCTTTCTGTCTCTCAATCTCTTTTTTCTCTCTCTCTCTCTCTCTCTGCCCGTGTCAGTTTCTGACGGAGTCAAATACCACTTGTCAGGAGAGCCCTGTTTGGACTGACATGAGATAAGAACAGTTATATGTTAGTCCTGACTGCTGCTAAACAAGGGAATAAGACTGTGATGTGCAAGTAATGCATGGACCAGTGGCAATAATAATACAGAATCCACTAGGGACGGGAATCAGCAGGGACCTCCCGATACGATACAATACGATACTTAGGTATACCATATACCCCATATGTATTGCGATTCTGTGGATATTGCAATCCGATATTACAATTTCTTTCGATATTTTTTTTTTTGAATACTGTACCATGGAAAACAGTTGAATCATACCTTCAAATACAACACAAATTCAGTTAGAGCTTTACAAGTTTTATTTCAAATATTAACATTAACTTAATGACTGCCGGGCAGCCCCTGTCAACTGCACACACACCGACAGATTACTAAATATATAATATACTTAGGCTACTTTTAAACAATAAATAAAAGGTAAATTAAATGGAATGAATATAAGTTTACTTAAAATATAAACTTTGAAATGAATAATAAATAAATACATGTTTTAAAAACCATCCCTAGAATACACTATAGACAACAAACAGATAGATAATTACATACAGACCAGTTCAACAAGGTCACACTTAATAATTCAGGCAATGGTTTACAGTGTTATTGTGTTGTATGAATCAGTCAACAAAAATATGATGTAAAATCATGTATACTACTTATTTATACTACTAGCTCTGTTACTAATCTCCTATTTTTTTATTTTTAATTACCTCAGCCAAGGAGGTGATGTTTTAAAATTGTTGTTTGTTTGTCTATTTTTCTGTCAAGAATAACTTGAGTGGATATAGATACATATACACTTTTAACATGGAGATAAATAATGTTAGTCTTGGCAGAGGTATGTTTGTACGGTCACAATGCTCTTCTACCTACCTGCTCCAAGGAGGTTTCTGGTTCTATTAGTCAGCAGGCAGTGTGGATCTAGATCTGGGGTCAGATTCAGGATTTCTTTTTTTCACTTTCTCAAACATTGCGAGATGGAGGGTTCAACGTTTTCTTTGATTTCTCAGAAAATAATTTCAGGATCTTGATAAAAAAAAATCAGACAAGTTAAGGGGAATGATATTTGTGAAAGTGGGAAATTTGGAACAGATTCAAATAAAAATCTTGCACATATAGCATGTTCATGGGAATTGTCAGAAGACTTCTGAGCACAAAGCAGCATCCAGCAAAGAGATTGATGGATTTCAATACGTGGTCAGACTGAAAAAGCACAGGTGCAACGTTCTGCACTCACTAAGTGTACAGGAAGAGGAGGTAAAAAGAGAAACCATACATGTTTTAGTGTGTAAGGCTACAAGACTTACATTTTCTATTCTTAATCCGTATAGATGGTGCTTTCAGAATAAAAGCAAAAAATATCACAGGCAATCACTGACCTCTTCTTCACTGCTGTTCCTACACAGTGGAAGGAAAATCTAGCTCGACAGACAGAAAACATACAAACAACTACATGATTGACAGACTCCAGATCAGGCTCTGTAAGCGCCTTTCCTTACAAGTACAAAAACAAAAAATCAAAACCTTCTCATCAATACAGTGCGGCTCTAAAATGAAAGTAAAGTGAAACCAACTTATTTTTTAAACATATAAGATTCGAGTCATTTTAACATAGAACCCATTGAAGATGGAGGATTGTAGAAATAAGAAATGTAGGCAACGCGAAATGTTTGGTGTGATCACCAGGTATCATTTTGTTCTCTCACCTACTAACTGAATTACACAGCACACACCCACCCACACACACACACACACACACACACACCACCACACCCACACAGAGCGATTATCACCAAAGGTACGAACGCCTGCTTGTAGCGGTTCCCACAGGGAAACTAGCCGTACAGCTTTTCCACTCTCATTTTTCATTGTCTACTTATGATGCCCCATGTGAGCACGCTGACTTTCATTTAACCCCTCACAACACACACGCAAACACACACCACCATGCATGCACGATGCCGCCCCCTCCCTTTCTGTCTCCATCTTTCTTTCTTTCTTTCTTTCTTTCTCACACTTGCTCACACACACACACACGTGCACACACACCTTCTCCCTGCTCCCCAGCGTTTTATTACAGTGGCTAAAAGGAAGCTGTACAGGCGTGTCCGCCACATGCTGCAGCCACACAGTGAGGCCACTGAGACTTTTTATAACTGTGCTGAGATAGAAAAGAAGAGAGGTATTAACATATCAAGGGTTGGGTAAATGCAGGGGGGTCTGAATAGTCAAACAATATATCAACAATTGTCACAGAGAATTTGCAAAAACTGCCCAAGGGTAAAAGAATCATTCGTACTCGCCCGCGGAAAGGGCAGGGTGTCCTGCAAAAGAACCGCCATGACACTGGTGGGCACACTTAGCACATTGCTAAACACAATACAGCCACATAAACTTCTGACCACACAAGGGGGGGTGGGGGGGCTGACATGAAAGTCTCCTTACTCACTGGACCACTCTGCTGGCCCAGATGCTGCATGTACCGTATATACATCTTTAACTCTGTGGACATGAATGCTTATCCAGCAAAAATGAAAAACAACTCTGGTTATGATTCGCTAGCTAAACAGTAACTGCCCGTAATGGGTGTAGTAATTATTTCAGTATGAGGATTTGTTGGAAATGTCAAGATTAAAGTCAAACTAAATGAAATCATGATTATTTTGTATTTGAGAATAAATACATTTAAATTTAAAATGTTTAGAAAAAAGTCAAATCCTGTGGTCCATCAAATCCAGTTAGAGGAGCAGATGCCAGCTATGTAAGCTGCCAGTGTCCCATCTCTCCAAGCTTATGGGTTTTTTCCTTCTCAGAAGACAGTTTTCAGCACAATCTCTTCAAACACCTATAGTAATAGGTGTTACCACTGTATTGTATGGTATTGTTCCATCTACACAATATATCTTGTTGAGGCAGTACAATGAAATAATTATAGTATTTACTACTATATATATATATTAGTGATATATTCCAAAAAAATTGAATTTTATTTTAAAACTTAAATTTTTTTCTCAAAATGTTGAAATTATTCTCTGAATGAAAACATGAAAAAAACAAGTCTTATCCTTATTTTTTCCTGTGCTTGGCCCTTATACTCAGTGACAACTTTTCAATGTATGTCAATATCATACTTGACATAAGCATTACAAATGTCCAGAGTGAGCCTGAGCATGAGGAGAAGGACTTAGTCTGAAGGACAGAAGATTTGTGTAGCAACAGTATAGAGCTGAAAAACAGTTTGAACAGGAGCAGATCTGAGCTCCATCAGGGGCCATTTGACAGAGAGGGAAGCATAAAAGAGAGGGCACTCAGAGAGCGCAGACCTTTGCCAAGGCCTAATGACCACTTTATCATCATACTGTATATACATGTATTGATATCAGATACTTCAGGATCATTATCCAGATTTGCAACAAATTGCATCTTTTCATAGATATTAACACTGTACATATGCCTGTTTTTTCATTGAAGACTATGATGAAAGATGAAACTCTTTAATTAATCATTAAAAAAGTAAAAAATATATAAGAACATATATTCTGTATTTTATTTAAAGTTGAGTATGTTTTGCCTGCGCTTGCTTCAACTGCTCTGCTGGCCTTTCCCTGTTATCATGAGGCGAATGTGTTAACGTGTACTGGTGTGTTCGTTGCGTGTGTATGTGTCTGCATGTGTGCACTGATTGATGCCTTCCAGGGCAGTAGCGTGATTGAAACACCTCCTCACCATAAAGCTGTCGTGTGCGTGATGGAGTCGCTGGGTCATTTTATGCATCACACCTGTCCCCCTTCCTCCCCACGCTGACACCCAATCAAATAGGAAAATGGGCATATTTGTTTTCCTGGCCTTGAGAGGGCTTGTGCGGAGGGTTGTATTTTTACGTGTGTGTGTGTGTACACGTGCAAGTGGACGTGTGTACATGTAAGCGTGTGTTTGTAAGTGAGTTTTGGTTTGTGATACTCACTCACACATGAAGAAATAAAGACTGAAAGAGCATGATAGATAGAAAGAACAAGGGAGAGACCTGAGAAAGACAGAGCAGTAGTGGTTAACAATTAAAGATGGAATTCTTAAATATAGAATGTCTATCTTTGTCAAGTTATACAACCTACTTCAAAAAACAGCAAAACGGGGTGGAAAATAAATACTTAGTTACTAAAGTAGTGCATTCACAGACACAAACTTTCACTCAAGGTGTTCCTGAGATTTTGTGTTCATAAGGAAAAAATATATACTTTGTAAGATCAGAGCTTTGACATTCAAAATCCAAGCACTTCATCCTTGATTCAAATTGAGCATATTGAAATATAGTTTTCCAAAGAATACACAAACATTTTCTCACATAGCCGACTAGAATGATGGGGGAAACAAAACCATACTCTAATGCAAACATCTTGACTGAATATTGTATGATCGACCTGTACTACTGACTCACTGTAAAATAGAGCAAACCTGTGAGCTGAGAAACATTTGGGAAACCAACCGCATATCTAAAAATAACCCTGAAAGGCCCCTGGAATAATGACCCAGGCTGGCTGCTGCAGTGTCTAAGGCTGGCAAGACAAACGACATCCATTCCTGCTCGGTGCCTTTAATCAGCTTGTGATAATTAACGCCACACTCCATTGGCCAAACAAATATCTTTGTCAAGGTGTTAGTTGCTGTACAAGTTTTTCTCCTGTTCTCATAGACAAGATAACAAGCAGTCTTTAATTGCCTTAATTCTGTGTAGTAGTAGTTTTATAGACTTTACCCTGCGCTGTGTGCGGCTCTCGACACCTGTTGTTTCCTTTGCGTCTCTCTCTTTCCTCCCTTCCCAACAAGTACATCAAATATTCCATCATGTTGGTGAGCAGTGGTGGTGGCATCAGACTTTAATAAGTGAATGACCTTGTGGGATTGCAGAGGGGATAGATTAAGTTTGCCTTCCCTACTGGCAGAGGCAGCCACCTCTGTGGGGTTTCTTATCGGGAGCTTTACTTAATTACCTGCTTTAATTCCAACATTCCCTAAAATGACCCCTCACCACGATGAGACAAGCTGTTTTAATTACACAAATGAATACGTTGCTTATCGGGCGGGATCAGCGCTCTCGTTTGTCACAGTAACAGTTAAGGATGCTGATGATCACATTATCACTGACTTTTTCGCCACACACAGAGGAAGGAGGCAGCTGATGCTATCTAGTTACTGTTTGCCGCCGTACTGTAGAGATACCGACGATTACAAAAGACCCATTAGGCACAGCCGACATGTCCAGTTAGTCACATTCTAACCAGATGAGTGCCACAATGAAGCTATGTGTCCCAGAATTATAGCCGAAAGGTAGGGGAATTTGGATGAGTTGAAAGAGATAAAATGTGGAAAAGGGAAAAGTAAAACTACACAAAAGAAAACCTATACCAGCTATTCCCTAAGTTACCGACAGTGGCCGGCTTGTTTATGGTAGTTATATAACAACATTTTAGAGTGTACAGAGGGTTCCTGTGCAGCACTGCCTGACCAAATTTAATGGGAGAAATGTCAGAGAAACCATTATACCAGCAGGGGTACGCACAGCCCTATTACATATGGCTGCTGGCTGCTAATGTGTATTAGCAGGAGACAGAGGAAGCAAGGTGAAGATAAGTGATTTTGCAGAAGCTGGCTAAGTAGGACAAAGGAGGGAGGGAATGTGTTCAGGAGGGTGAGACAAAGAACACCGATCAGCAGTGGACACAACCAGGACCAGAGTGGAAACATTTTTTTAGTTAGTTAGTCATTTGCTGTGTAAAAATGTGAAATGCAGGCTTAAATCTCAGTGCAAAGTTAAGACTCCAGTCTGAGAGCTTGAGGTCACAGATGGACACCATCCGTCTGTCTGTCTGTCCGTCCGTCCATCCATCCATCCGTCCGTCATCCATTGCTGGACAGATCACCTAGCGTATCATAAGACCAACATACAGACACAAACAACCATTCAGACAATTTAAAAAGCCTGAACTGCATGTATTTGGACTTTTGGAGGAAGCTGGAGTACTTGGTTAAAAGACAGTGATACAATGAGAACTTCACAAAGAAACGCCCTGGTTAGAGGTCGAGTTCAAACCAATAACCTTTTTGTTGTCAGCGATCAGTACTAACCATTCCACCAACAGGCCACCCACCTATCCACCTACCCATCTATCAAAACCTTACAACCAACACAGGAATGCTAGAGCATCTAAGCACACAACCCACTAACACAAGGTGACAGAGGTATTTTCTGTCATTTAATTATTTAGTGAGTATTGAAGGCTGCTGTTGGCAGAATTTGTTAGTTTGCTGTGTTTGTGTCTGTCAGCAGCAAAAATCCTAACACTGTATTTTTTGACAAGAAAGGGGGCACCTTGCCCAGCCAAGGAATCCCAATTGCAATGGAAAAAAACAGAGTAGGATGCCTCACTGCCAAAAACATTAGCTTTCATTCTTTATTTAGGCCTTTGTCAAACTTTCAGTGGTACTTCACTCGCCCGTCCACTCTTTTCAAGAGCTCACTGGCCAAGTTTTGCCACTCAATGCCTGTGGTGCAGGAGTGCGCTGATGTTAAAGGAGCGAGGAGGCTCCTCAGCTTGCTCTTTGACAGTCCCCTTGAACTCTGTGGCCACAGTGGTAGAGTGGTTTGATGAGTGGGCAATCTGTGATTGCCAGCTGCTGGTCTGGCAAGGGGAGCTGGGAAGGTGCCAGATTGAGTGAAGACCCAGTATACAAACAAACACACTAAGTGAAATGTGAATGTATGCTGACACTCACACAAATGATTGGCCCATACCAACATGCATACCCACTCACCCACTAGGAAAATGTGCATGCACTAGTCTGTATTGACAAACATACAACAAGCCTGACAGAGCAAATAATCTCAAAATTAACACCAGTCCCATCCGGACATGTCCTGAAGGAGACTGGTGCTCATTGCTAATTCCTTCTGGAGTAGTCCCAGTTTGTGTGGCCTAGTGTGTACATGTACTTCACTATTTAAATCTCAGGCCCACGTCAAAAAATCATAACACATTGGAATCCCTACCTGGCCACCGAATGCATCAAAAAACATTTTTATTTATATATTCATTCATTGATACAGACAGCTGAATAGAATGCATCACTGGGTCCCCATACTTTGACACTATAGATCTGTATCTCCATTGCTTATACTAGCTTACCTCTGGGCCTCGAACATGCACATGCCAGGCCCTAAGCCCAGAGATTACTTCTCCTGATAAATATTCTTTCAAACAACATTCAGAAAGATATAAGCATCTACCAGAACATCTACTAAAGTCTTCTAAGAAATTGAAGTATTGAAAAAAGAAAGTTTTTGTGTTGTGTGTTGTTGTTCTTGTGGTCAGCTTTGCAGATATGATTCCATAGCCATGCAACCATTGTGGCTTTAGGGACGACAATGATGGTTTGTCCCTTTGTCCGTTCACCCATTGGGCTGAAGTGGAACCTGGATGGATACCATGAAACTAAGTTCAAACATTCATGGTGGAGCATGGTACAAAGTAAATCTGTTTACTATATCATATGAGCACCACAACTAAATAAGGAGCATCCGATTATCCTGCCCTTTGACAGACAACAGCAACATGAACACTAGTTTTTGCCCAATGCATATTCAGATGTCATCAACCTGTGGATCTTAACTAGATTAGAGGTTTGTGTGTTGACATTCATGGCATTCAGACGGAGCGGGGGGCTTTCTGGCTGATTGCGCTGACATGTCAGCTGATAATTCAGGAAGTAGAAAACGCATGAATAGATTGGACGGCATTGTTCTCTAAATGACAAGATCTGTCTTCCCCTCCACCTCCCTAATTATCTTCTTCAGTTATAATTACAAGTGTGAAGGTCCAGAGGACAGCGACTGTTGTGTTGTACTGTCTGCTCGCTGAAGTAAGATGAGATAGGCAGCAAGATAGCGGCTGTTAATGAAGGTTACTGTCTGCTGTTTCAAAATAAAGAGCATTAATTATGAGAATGATGCACAATTTACACGAATCACTCTGTGTCATAACATTAAATTAGAAATTCTACTGTTTACATCTGCAAATGCACTGATGTATACTACTGAATGATATAATAGTAGCAAAATAGCAGAATATCCATCTTTACTCAGTGTTTTCCACAGAATTAATCAAATCTATGGCGGTAAAGAGGATGCACATGCACATGCAAAAAGGAGTGACAGACACGCTCTCGCGTGAGAGTCAGAAAACCATTGCCAGCCACAACTGCAGCTGAATAAACTACTCTTGACTGTCTATGTGGACGGTAAAAACCTTATGGACCATAGCGCGAGTATGCTGTAGCGGGTGTACACGGTAGCAAGAGTACACAGTAGCCACACGAGCAAACAAGGTGAGAAGTGCAGAGCATTTTTGGTTCATTATGAAACCGTGGCTTGGTAATTAATGGGAATCACTGTATATCCCTTCTCCTTTGAGGGTCGTGGATGGGGCAGGGCCAACATACAGAGGGAAACAACCATAAACACTCTCAATCGCACCTTCGGTCAATTTAGATTCTCCACTTAACCTAACCCCAATCTGCAAGTTTTTGGACTGCAAACACAGGAGAGGTTCTGCTGAGACTCTTGACATAAGGCAACAGTGCTAGCTGCCCCACCATCAGCAGACTATGATCATTTCAAATATACTGGCATAAATGCTGCAAAGTTGTCTTTCAGTTGACAGTAATTGTTCTTCAAAATCCACAACGACAGTTGGGATACACTGGAGAATTTCATTAAGAATAGTGATGATAGAGAACACTGACTGACCTGGGGGTCTTTAAGCAGCCTTGTAATTCTCTCTTAATGAAGCCGATGAATAAATGATTTGAGACGCTCTGCACGAGGAGACTGATCCCCCGTCATCATGTCTCTGCAGGGCTAGTCCAAACCTCAGGGGAGTCCTCCTCCTTCCTCCTACCCTCCACCTCCTCCTTTATCCTTTAACACCCACATCTTTGCACCTACTTCCTCCCTTCCATTAGTTTTTCTCACCTTATAACCCTCTGCCACCCCCTCCGGCTGACACACATCCCTCTCTCCCCTCCACACTGTCAGTGATTCTATTCTCCTCTAAAACATATATTTCTGGACTGTGGGAGTTCGCAGACAGTGAAGGCCACTAACAGACTCCGACTGACTCATTCCATCATAAACAACTGGTGGGTGTCGGCGTTCTGGTGGCCCTCCAGTTTCAGGCTCATTCCTTTTGATGCTGATTGTTGTTTTCCCTGTTATTGTTTTTCTTCCCTGTGACTTGAGATTGAGAGGGGGGGGGGGGTTAAAAGTATAACTCTCTGAGATCAGGCAATCTTACTCTCTGGGCCAGAAAACAAAGATGACAGCAATAAAAAGGAGAACCAATTGCTCTTTCATTTCATTTCCACTGGGAAATCATGCTAAGGAAGGAATAAAGGAGCTATAATAATAAAGTTTAAGAAAAAAAGCCTATGGCTCTCCATTCCCTACGCAAACCAAGAGAAGTGGCCACTGTGGACAGCACAGTTGCTCAGGGTCACACACGTTATTGGAGGGAAGGTGAGAGGATGTGCAGCAAGTGGTGTAAAAATCTGAAAGACATTAAAGCATTACCAGCATTCATGCTTTTAAGTAGTTGAAATAGTCTCCTTTCAATTTTCTTCTGTTTCATGCAAATGAAAAGAAGAAAATGGATACAAAATGACAGACGGGAGAGGATGGTGCTGGGAGTTACCTGTGAACCATCCACGGTATTCAGGTGAGCTATTAAGATATGAAACTGCCCTGAAAAGCTGACGCTAATAATTAAAATATTTCTACTTAACCAGTGTATTTTTAACAGTGCATCATTCTATGCTGTGACATCGTTATATTGCTCATTACAGTGGCACACAGTGCAGCTATCTCCGCATGAACATCCGAGTTAATGGGCCACAATAAAGACACCACTGTCTTCATTTTATGGCTCAGTTTTCTAATGGCCTACTTGGCTGTCTTGCCTACTCTCTCAAAGGAGTCATCTAGGTCTCTTTAAGACCCCTGATATTCTCAACGCACTCTCTGCTCCTGGCCTATGTCTCCCCTTAATCCATTCTTGCAGTCTTCTTCGTTCCATATCCTCCACCCTCTATTCCTGACAGCTACAGGCAGCCTGTCGCTAGCCCTGGGCCTTCTCCTTCTCCTTTAGTTTCATTAGCGGGCCCCAGATGCTTAGCTAGTTATGAAATTATGAAGGGCCAAAGCCAAGCGCCTCCAGATGGGACCAATCTATATTCAGATGAGCTGTTTCCTCACATTCAGAGCAATCCCACCCTGATGTCCTACAGTGTCGTCAGCAAACATGCTGACAAACACAAACACGAGCGGGTACAACCAGATGCACACATCACCGAGGAGGCCATGTGCACATGTTGAGTACACACCCAAGGCAAAAACACACACACAGCTTGGGTGTGTGGCACCTCTCTCTCTGTCTCTCCCCCTCTCTCTCTCTCTCTCTCTCTCTCTCTCTCTCTCTCTCTCTCTCTCTCTCTCTCTCTCTCTCTCTCTTGGAAACAAAAGCTTAGCTGCTGGACGGTGTTCACGCTGCTCACCTGAGTTGTTACCATGTATTAAGCAGTGGACAGAGACACAGGTTTGTTTCCCTTCCTTCTTACATGGCCATTTTCTGAGTGAACAGAGAGACTGATGATTGAACAGTGGCCTCTCTCAGATGACGTCAATCAATGGGGAAACCACCATAACAACATGAAGGCTAAAGGCAAGTTTGACACTAAAATACAAGATGATTATAAGGTGATGAGAGCTCAATTAATGGCAACTTCCTATGTCACCCAGAGGGGATTTATCTGTGCACAAACATATGCCCAGAATGATTAGATTGTAATTTGAGCTACTCTATGTAAATATATTGTATAAACAATAACCAGATAAGAAGCCTTTGAGCAAGCACTGGTGCAATAAAGGGCTAATATATAACAATGTACCCTTGATGTTATAGTGGGATGTATATAATATGGATAACTGAATTGGCTTGAATGAAATGAGGGAAGGGGTAAATCATTACTTTAGCAACATGTCATCTCGATACCTCCTCTCTTTTTGTTCATACATCTTTTCGTCTTGGAACTTTAGCTCTGCTGCAGTAATTAAATCAGAGTTTTGAGACAGTCCAATCCCCTGAACTTCACACACCATTTCACTGCTCACATCTCTGACACCCAGTCACATCTGAGAAGCAGAGAGGAGACCCATTTCAATACAATCATACAAGCAACACATCCACAGGAGTGTCTTGACACACACACCCACACACACATACACACACATACACACACACACACACACACACACACACACACGCACACACACACATGCACACACGCACACAGATTTAGATGTAGAAACAAAGTAGGATGCTCAAATGACAGCTAGCTAAAGCAAAGGGTTGAGAGCTAATGGAGGTTGGGCGTATGTGTCTATGTCTCTACAAACTTATGCTGATATATATCTACGCAAAGAGAGCGGACGTATAAAAACACGGACGACGTTGGAGGAGGATGAGGGATGAGTGCAATTAAAAGGACGAGAAGGATTTCTTTGGAAAAATCTGTTTTTCCAAAGAGAGAGTCGACAGTTTTGTGGGGCTGCCAAGCACGAATACTGGCCGTGCTGAGGCATCTGTGGAGCTGGAACCTGCTTAACACCACTGTTGACTTAGCTGAGCCATCTGAATTCATAACAGTGTCTGACACACGCAGAGAAACACACATAGACACTCTTGCATGACCATCGCGATCAGTTTTTAGATGTTTTTTGGGGCCATTTAAGGGCAGTAGAAGTCGCCACATTCTCCTACGATCCAGAAATATCCCTCAAACAAAGGCTGCCTTCCTGCGTCATCTGAAGCCATGCACAGAAGTCGAAACATGTGGTAAAAAAAAAATCATTCATAACATGTCACATTTCAGTTTGGAGATTGTCTTGACTATTGGATGATTGATATTCTTTGGCTTCCCTTTTAGGGAGCAGTCATGTCGACCACTTTTGTTCAAAGTTTATGGTCTTGAGTTGTTATGCAGAGTCATAAACATATTCCTAAATGCACCTATGAAGTTAATATTTCATGTAAATATGTCGCTGAGATACCTATAATTCCGTAGATGGAATGAGGGTGACCCCCTCATTTTGTTGAGCACGCCCAATTATCACAGAACGCACTCACAGCATGCAGACATCACTGTTAGACAGAGTATGCAAAAACCTGGTATGTGGTGAGGAGTCTATTTGTCTAAAAAATACAAAATAGCAAGATTTTTATCTCGTGCCACCACGGGCCTACGCTAACAGCACATTGTGCAGTATTCAGGAGAACAGGCTGTCTGAACACAGAGGGGTGAAGGTGAGGTCTTCGGCCGACAATACTAAAAGCAGCCGCTGACTTTAAGTACAGTAATCAGGGGACTGTTGGCTGCAGAAAAACTGCAACGCCTCACCTAGTTCATTATAAGATGACACAACCAATTTGTACCTCTGCCTGCTGCAATCTACCAAATCTCCCCTGACAAAAGCATTTAGATTAGAGCACTTTCAGGGAGGGCAGCGCTGACATGCGTACCCAGCCTGTAAAAGGGGAAATGAAGTGCCTTTTTAATTCTCCTCCAGGCAAACATAAAACTGTCCAGGTAAGTCATTTGTGGGTTGAATGGAGAGCCAGAAGCAGGTTGCCTCTCTGTCACAATACCTCTCTCTCTCTCTCTCTCGCTCTCTCTCTCTCTCTCTCTCTCTCTCTCTCTCTCTTTCTTTCTTTTTTATCTACCCGTTCCTCTACAGGAAACGGCACAAACACACGCTATAACTCACACACACATCCTCATTCTCATCTATTAATCTATTTGTTAGATTTTCTCCCATTATTTTCTGCCACATAATCCTCTTTCACTTCCTCTGGCAGCATGCTAATGAGTAAAGGAAGCATCACATGCAGTTGACTGGGCTGTATCGTGCTCTCTTCCTCTCTCGCCGGTTTGTCCTACGCAAAAAAAAATAAAGATGGAGTGGCGATGGAGAGAGGTGTTATTTCAACTGATAAAACAGAACTCTGTGGGATTACTTTCCTCTCTCAAATCTTTAAAAACAACTGGAGTGAGGCAGAAAGGGAATCACTTGCCCCCCGGAACATGAACAACACTCCACATTTTGGCGAGACTAACCAAACCATGTTCACAGCTTCAGTACACCAGGTACTCCCTTCGTCTCCTTCCAAATATTCACTCAGATTCACACATCACTCCATTTCCTCTCAGCAGTCAAACCAGTGACAGATCATTTGGTGTGTGTGTGTGTGTGTGTGTGTGTGTGTGTCTCACTTTCTCCTGCACTTGGTTTTTATTAAAAGATTTTGTCCGTCTCCCTTATCACATAGGCAATGTTGACAGAGAAGGAACATCATATATAACATTTCTTTAATCTAAAAATCTTATATAAAACCCATAGACTGTCAAATGATTGCTACTGCTCCCACTCCAAAATGAGACTCAGAGCGAGAGGCAACAGCACAGGACATTGTCTCTGTTTTTAAATTAAACACGCACGCGCCCATGCAGATATAGGGGCCGCAGGCAGGATATACTGGTAATAATATTACGTTACAGTAAAAGATCCTAGTAAAGCTGTGAAATTGAGAAACGTGGATGTGAAACGACAGTGAAACTACTCTTGGTCTCATGAGGAAGACGGTGAACGTTTTAAACCTTGGCTGACAATCCGTCTCCTTCCTTTAGCCTCATATCTAGGAATTATCACCACAGGGAAATGAGCAAAGGGGGAAATATGTGGGGCAGACAGATCCGGTGCTGAATAGCAACATGAATTGGTTGCAATACAAGTCAACAACCAGAAAGGGAATTTATTCATTTCAATACATTGTGTTTTAATAGTAAACAAGCAACTCACACCACTGGGACTCCTGCTGCAGCAAATAACACTTGTTATTATGCACATGAAGACAGTGTATAATTGTGGTTTGTCTTGTTGCAGCACATCTGTAGGGAGCCAGAACATTCGTGTTTACACTTCCTCTGCGAATACCTCTGTTACGTGTGTGTCTATGTGACACTGCTGATGACGGTAAAGCCTCAAATGATCTCCGACGGCAAACCGGGGGTCGCTTGATGTTTTTATGAAGCAAGTCTGTTTGGAAATGAATCGTTAGTCTCGGTTTTATTGCTCAAATCACCCGAGTCAGTCCTTGTCCTGTTTGCCCTTAATTAACAAGCGTTCAGTTCTCCTATTAATTAGCACAAGCTATTAGCTATTTTACATCACTCTTCATTTGTCGACAATTAAAAGGTCTATTATTAAAAGGCGCTCCACATGGTTAATTGTGCAAGTGGCTCAGCGGCAGGGAGGGAGCGGGGAGAGGAGAACGCCGACTCGCTGAACGCGGGGAGGAGTCAGCGCGGGGCTCTGCTGTGGTTGACACAACCTTTACAGTCTGCCTGTCCCTGACACTCTGTCACAGAGAGAGAGAGAGGCCGTCCCTCTCACTACTGTCACACTGTGTTTGGATTCAGATGGACAGCATGGCAGGGTGGCAGTACGGTTGGTGTTTGTTGATATAGGAGGTTTCTTTATAGAACTTGAACTGTGGGACTTCAGTTCAGCTGGTCGTCATCACTCCTGCTGTAGCATTTCTACTTCACTTAATCGGTGTCTCTGTTTAAATTTCCACTCAGAATGAGAGGCACTTTAAAATATAATGAATGTAAAAAGTAGGGATGCACCGATTTATCGGCCGAACATCGGTAGCGGCCGATATTCGCCTAGTTAACTGATATCGGCTTATCGGTAACAAACTTGACTTTCACCGATATCATTGGCCGATGTTCATATTTGTGGTAAAACCGCTGGGCACGTGCCGCGGCTGGGGGAGCAGTCCCTCCGTCGCCCTCCTCTCCGCGCCGCCGGAGGCTCAGTGTGCGGCACCGGGAGGTCCTCATCCGGTGGCACCTCACGGCGCCGGCGCGGAAGGCGGGCCGTTGGAGGGGACTGGGTACGCGGTCAGCGGCGGCCACTCTGGACGCGTGTCGGGCCCTTCTCGCGGATCACCTCAGCTACGGCGACCGCTGGGGGAACCCTCCGGCTGGCGCCTAGCAGCTGACTGAGAACTGGTGCGGACCAGGGGAATCCGACTGTTTAATTAAAACAAGCATCGTGAAGGGCCACGGTGGGTGTTGACGCGATGTTATTTCTGCCCGACACTCAAAACAGGTAAAACTGAGGAGGGCTTGTTAAGTTATCCTGACTCACGCAGTGTAACTTGGCGCAAAAAGTATGAGCGTAGCGTCTGTTTAAGTATTTTATTCTCATGTGCACCGGCTCTATTCATCCGTCTCATGCACAGGTAACAAGGGAATTGACAACATACGTTATACACACAGAAGCCGTAACACATCTAATAAACGGGCAATACTGCTACCGTAAATCAATGAGAAGAGCGTTCTCTATAATGATACTTTAACAGGGCTGTTTTAGACAGGGTAAAAAGGTGCTGTTTTAAATTATCCTTGTGGTATTTTGACCAAAATATGTTACAGACATTTCATTAAGATCCCAAGGAACCATTTCAACTTGCGGTAAAATGGGCCTAATATGCCTCTGTTAAATAAAGTTTAGTTAAATCAAAGATTGTTTCATAAATCTGATTCAATTTGTGCTCATTAAAAGATAAGAGTGATGAATAGTGCTTTTTAAATAATGATTTAATTATTTTTCTGGCACAAAAGGGTGAATGAATAACAACAAAAAGAAAATAAACAAATATCGGTATCGGTATCGGCTATCGGCCAGATTGTTATTTCAAATATCGGTATCGGTATCGGCCAAGAATTTCCATATCGGTGCATCCCTAGTAAAAAGATTAGCGTCAGTTCACCGTTTAGCATCAAATGTAAGGTGGCCAATATCAATAAATTTGTATCACATTACTACTCTTTGGTGTTTTATTGTGTATTTTGTCTCATTGTTTGTTGTTTTCTTGTAAGCAATGACAGAGTTAATATCTGGGATATTTAGCTGCTTTTCTAGATAGTGGGAGGAAGTTGAGACACCTTATCCATCTTTATATAGAGTCTATGTTGTCACTTAACAGCAGACAAAGTTAGTGACTACCTACTACTGTGTATTCACAGTGGATATAAGAAAAAGGACTGATATAATTACTGCTGAGAAGTTACCAAGATTGCAATGTCAAGTTTTAAATATGTTGTTCATTACTAAGCAGTTTTGTCTGCCCTTAAGTAGCCAAAACATATGTTATTTGAGGTTCACAATGGAGCTGAGGGTTTGAGAATAATAAGGGTTTGAGAATTATAAACAAATAAATATGTGGACAAAGAGGAGATAACTGTTCACCAGAGCAAAATTCTCCTGAAATCAGTAATAGAAAAAGTGAAATAAGTAAAGCGTACAGAGATAAAACAATTGAACTTGTTTTTCTAAAAACAGGGAAAACAAGTTGCTATAAGAGACATGAGAGAGAGAACTCAAGAGGACGAGCAGACAGGCCTGGAAACAATGTAAAGACAGACAAAGGTGAGCGATGCGAGACACACAGAGCAGTGGTGGTATCCTCTCTCTTTCCCTCTCCCTGCCTCACCTCTCCTCACCCCTAGACCTCTGCCAAGGCTTAACAAGTGGCAAGGGAAGCAGGCAGGCCGGAGCTGCGCTGATTGACAGAACAATTACTGCTAACACGCACCCCAGTGGAGAGGCAGACATCTCCAAATAGAATTTCACTATATGCTGTTGCATCACACGCTTACAGGAAGGATTTTGGTAGGAAAGTGCTTGACGGACCAGCAGACCGACGGACTTACTGACTAATGGATGGACGGACTGGCTGACAGCCTCCCCCAGCTTAGAGCGGAACACAACTGCTTGAGAAGTGCTCCCCTGCTTTTGTTGCCTCCCACAAATAATAGAAGAAGAAGAAAAAAAGAAAAACCAGCGTTTTACCCTTGATCAAGGTTGGCTGCTTGTAACTTCAGAGGCAGTGTTTGGCAACCAATTTCCTCCAACTCTGACTGTTCATCTGTTAGCTCAGTTAGAGGTGTAGCTATTTTTATCCTCACACCTACTGACTGGCGAAGGAGTGGAAAGTTAATTAGAAGAGACACCACACATCTGAACATTTCCAATATGTTATGCATCACAGATATAATAAGCTGGAAATGATGTGAAGACATGACTTTTAGGTAGTGACAAATCTGAATTACAAGTAAATTGTGATTTAATCATGTTATTCAACAGCTCAGCGTATACGATACAAATAAATGCTGTCACATAAGAGCTTTACATTTTTGCAAAGAGAGGATGGTGTGTTTTATTTAACATCGGAAGATTCTGAGTTAGTAAATTGATTTGTATATCCATCAGCCTCTTGCGCTGGATCCTTTTCATCCTTTTTTAACATTGCATGCACATTAACAATCAACAATCGACTAATTTAGAAAATAATGTGTAAGTTTATTGATAATAAAAGTAATAAAGCCCTGATAAGTTCTGCTCTGCACCACACGGGACTCGGTATGAGGCATCTGTTGGTTGATGCAGTCAGACTCACGCAGCCATCCTGGCCATTACCCCGCCCCATGGCAGTCCGGCCTCCAGCAGCTGCATTACACCACGCTCCCTGAGTTTCTAATTAGCTTATCTCAGAAAATAAGGATGCTGGGCAATTCTTTGCTCTAGCAGTCTAACAACAAGCAGACTGCAGGGAGTGTGGTTGGCACCTAGTGTCACCAAGGGGGCTGTTATCGTCGACAGACTCATAGAAAAAAACGAAATGTTCACGCTCTTACCTCGGTCTCAGAAACTCTTTGACTTTTCTCCATTTCATAGCGTTTTTTCCCTCCTTCTACTTAAAGTCAATTACCAATCACGAGGGACAGTTTACTTCCATAGATTTCAGTCGGGGACTTATCTAATTCCCCTTCTTGGTGCCAAAAATAAACCAATCAGTATAGAAAATATGAAGCTCCACTTTCTATGTGGATGGAGTTGATCAAATTTAGTTTGACTTACTTTTTCACATTCTGATCATTGACACAGGCATCAGTCGGTCTCCCATTTCAAAAAGTAATGCAATCCCTTTTAATTAGTCAATCCACTATTCATTATTTATCATGTATATAACGCCTAGCCGTGTTTAAATGCCAAATAATACAGTAAAGCTCTGTCAGCTCTGATGTCTCCTGGCTGGAGGGGGGAGTCAAAGAGTGAGGGATGTGAGAGAAAGGGATAAAGGAAGGAGGAGAGGATAGATCCCTCCACCTGTAGCTGTGAACGTCCTGCAGGACTGTAATCTGCCAGTTGTCTCTCACTGAGACGTCCAGCTTAGCCGAGGCCAGCCAAGCCCCGCAGCCTCCAGCGTCAAAAGATGCTGGGACCCCAGGACATGAGGCACCTGCACGGGGAGATAAAGGCTTCAACTCCTGAGCTAATACTGACGATTCTTTTGATAGATATAGACGTGGGGTGGTGGCTGCAGGGCGGTGGGGAGAGAGGGGGAGCAATCTTTTTCAGCTCACTCTCTCATTCTCTCCTCCCTGTCTACTTGTCTCAGTAATCTCTCTTTCTTGTACTTTGTGTTTTTCTGCCTCCACCCTCTCTCTGTCTGTTTCTCTTCAAATCTCCCTCGCTTTCTCTCTCTCTCCCTTTCCATCGCCCCCTCTCTATCGGTACCTGCGTTATCCTGTCCTGTGTGAGTTTGGATGAGACAGGCGAAGCTCTCCACGCTCTGCCTTTTTATTTATTCCATATCTGTAACTGTCAAAAAGAAGATTGCTACTTTAGGAGCTGTCTGTGCTTTGTTGTGCTCACGGAAAGTCAAACAGAAGTGGTTGTGTTAAAAGCATCTTGACCACTTTGTGGGGACACAAACAATGTCAGCTGTGGTCTGGGGAGCCCCAGACAGTTGGAAATGGCTCTACACAAGTGCATGAGACGCGATGCCTCTTAAATGGCACAGCGCTGAGAGGAGCGGTTAAAAGAGTATTAGCCTGAGGAGGTAAATGGAGTCGGGCCTCGGCGACATTACCTCCCATTGTGTCTGTCACTTAAATACCTATTTATGAGAGCTTAGTGAAACATAAACATGCCCAGAGTTGCATGATTAGCATATTAAGAAAAGCTTTGGGACCCGAATGACCCAACGAGTCTCCTGTACGACCTAACCCTTTACACACTAAAGATTATTTCGAATGAGAAGTCAAGACCATTCAGAATAATCTGGGACAAAAATTACTGGGCAGAAAATGACTATCTGAGTTAAATTACCACAGCTTCAAAACACATGGATAGAAACGGGGACTAGTGTTGGTTTGTGTTGTAGCACTGTCCACACAGTAGCTTAACTGATAGTGTAACATTCACCTGAGATATAACGCCATTTTCAAAGCAAGCACTCGCCACCTTCACCTTAAATAAACTGTTGGCAGGATGAAACAACAGCAGTGGCCCTGAGACAAATTTGTATCTCCACGAACACCACAGAGAAACAGTGCAAAACTGCAGCTATACAGGACACAGAGAGAGAGTGAGGCGACCGAGCTGAGCTGCGTAGTGGTGCATTGCACAGTATCACATGCAGCAGTTCATCTTTCCTGTCTACGGTGTCGTGCCCATTGTCTCTTCTCATTAGCCTGCGACCAGCACGCTACGACATGGTTGGTGCTGGCGCTAGGCTAGCAGACGCACACAGCTCGGGGTGGCAGATGCCGGGCGTTTCTGCTGATGCCCTCCATCAACTGATGACAGATGTCAGGGCTCCTCTTGGACGGACTCGACCCACTGGATACACCAGCCTGCACGGCAGACACAGTGCCCACCCCCACTGCACCAGCCCAATTCCCTCGTGCCACACCTACTAATTCCCACACAAATGCATACAAACACAGACACACATACACAAACACACACACACACACACACACACACACACACACACACACACACACACACACACACACACACACACACACACACACGCAGACACGTGTTTGTTTCCATCAGTCAAGCGTTATTACATCAGACAGCCGTCATACTGGCAACCAATGGATCACATGCTAATGTGCCCGGACGCATCCACTCAGGAAAATATAAAGTATCAGTCTTTAGAGACTGTGTGTGTGTGCAGGAGTGTGTGTGAGGAACGAGAGGGAGGGAGAGAGAGAGGGACTGTGGTGTGTCGAACAGAGAAGAAAAGTTGTTGCATAAAGTACCACAATGAGAATTTTATAGAAGTAATATTAACAAAGTAAAGAACAAATCATTCACATTGAAATCAAGCCCATAGAAGAGCTCATGCAGTTGGCCTACTTACCATTTAGGTCTGCTGGTGGACTTCACCACAGGAGACATGCCATCTCTGTACAGGCTCTTGGTCTTGGAGAAGTTGACCACATTGAAAATGACTCTCTGAAAAACATTTAAAAACATTGGTTAGACATTTAATTCACAAAGCATTCGACTACTACTAGCACAAACTTACGAGCAACACAGCAAATTCATATCACGTTTATCAGAGGTTTGCTGTGATAATGCAGGTGTGCACCAACAAAGCCAGAAGACAACAAGACTGCAGGGTATCAGGCGTGTTTACGTGTTTAATAGGAAAATCGTAGAGTTCAAAGACTTCCAGGAGCCACTGTTAATATTTGGTCCTGAAGGTTAGAATCCAGCTAAATGTTTGAAGCAAAACAGACATAACAATAATTGTAATACATTTTTTTATTTAACAATATTACTTAAAAACTACTTTTCCGATTTCTATTAAATTGTCTGTGGGGTAGGACGTGACCCAAGGAAGAAGCCGTACAATTTTGGAGTAGATCCAGATGGGCAAGTGGATACAGAACTTTTCTAAACTTTCTTTAACGTGACGTCACATGGTGTTTGCCTTGGCAGACGTAGATACTCTCTGAGCCTTTCTATTTGAGACTGAATCTGACCAACAAGTCATACCTTACAAAGCCCTATGCAGTGTATCATTAAAGGGCCAGAAATTGACTTTTTTTTTTTTACCATTTCCTTCTCATGTGACCAGGGAGTAGTGGAAATACATAAACCCCAAAAACTGCATAAGAAGCTCAGGCAAAGGTAAAAATGCCACAGCCACCGTGGATATCACCAACAAGCCACAGAATCCCTGCACATTAACATGACAGTGGGGAGATAAGGCAGCTTTAATGTCCTGCAGATGATCCCATGTTGCAGTAACTAAGTTCCTGATGGAAAGGCAGCAGCTCCGACGAGTGCTGGCCTCTAATCTGGGAGGACATTATGGTTCCTCCCAGAGGGATGCTAGCTGGCCCAAAACATTAAGCTTTGCCTGGAGCGATGGCGTCTGGCTTTCCACCTCCACCGGACCAAGGACTTTCTTTCTTAGCTTATATGTTGGTTGGAAACCCCGCCCCTCCCTCCTTCCTGCCACCTCCAGCAGCCGTGATTAGGATCAGAACAAGCAGGAAAATATGCAGAGAGAACTGAATAAATATATAGTTTAAAAAGTCAAATGAATGGCGATGGTAATACTGCGTTGAGGTAAATGAATCCTATTGATGGGGCATATCAAATTACCAAATAAGTCCAGGTGGTGGAAGTTAACTGGGTGCCACTGAAATCCTATTACAGACTCCCCACCCTCCTCTCCCTCCTTTTCTTTCTCGTCTCCCTCCCCCTCATCCATTTCTCCCCTTCTCGCCCGCCTAGCATCAGAGGAATGGGGATTGTGGATTGTGGCAGGCTGATTCAGACTTAGGTAAAATGACATCTAACTGATGTTGAGACTGGCAGCAGGCTCCTGTAGCAGGGAGATAAGACCATTGCTGCTGGCATTTCAATTACACTTTACTGCCCTGCACATCTGTTGCGAGAGCTACTTTTCAGCCTTTTCCCCTCAGGCAAATACAGCCTTACCCTGACTCCACTGGCTTTCTTTGACTGCACAGCCTCCTTCCTCATTCTTTATCCACAACAAATTCAGATTGTCTTCCTCCTTAGCTTCACTCTACCCACTGTTTGTAATCTATTTGTTCGGCCTGTTTAACTCAGAGGTAGCCGAGACTGGACAGATGACAGACACAGGGAAAAAGAAGGGAAAAAAGGAAATTGAATCGCAGGGAGAATGATGCACAATGCAAGGGTGGGAGAGAATCAAGCATGAAAAAAAGGTGCGGTTTCAAGGAAGACGTATAGGAGCAGAGGGGTTGAAGAGACAGGAGGGTGGTTGTGCAACAGAGATAAATATGGGAGGGACAGAGTTACTGAAGGTAGCAACAGAGGGAAGTGAGATGGGCTCTGGCTGGGTGGACAGATGTAGAGGAGACAGGCGGGTGGGCTGATAGGCAGGGAGGGAGGCACATGTCCTGTCAGAGTCTCTCCGTGACACCGACTTCACTGAAGCTAAACAGATTAAAAAAGAATCTCTGCATCTTGTGATTAAACATCACATCAGAAAGTCTGTCTAACAGGGCACAAAGAACTTTCATAAGCTTAAAAGCAACATAGGGAAACCCTGGACCATTGACTGAATCATGCGGTGCGTGTACAGGACATGTGTGTATGTGTGTTTGTGTGTGTATGTGTGTTATTGTATGTATTACCACTTTGAAGTTGTTTTATTCCTTCACAGGATCTGAGAGTAACATGTTTATTAGGTTTTTGTTAACCACTCATGCTTTCATATAGTTTAAACTGCTCAGTGCAAAATAGATACTGATCGATTACAACTAGTGACCTCTTTTAATGTTTTTCTCCCGTCCATATGTTGGTTTGTAAGCAAGATTACACAGTGACTACAGGACGGATTTTCATGAAATCGGTGGAAGGGTGCTGTGTAGGTTATGGAAGAACTTCTAAAATGTTTGTGCAGCTCAGGGGTAGAATTAATTTATTTGTGAGAGATAGGGCTTTTTGAACATTTTCAGATTTCTCAGACAATAATTGATGGATCCTGAGGAAAGAAATCAGGAATGTTGGTGGCACTATTGAGTGTGATTTGTTGTCAGGATCAAGTCAATTTAAATGTGGTTCCACAAGGGGACTGTTTAATTGGCTGTGGGGGCATGTCCTCTCTTAACCCCATTCTACTTTTGACTTTGTTGAGCCATGAACCCAGAATGAACTCTTTTAAAACAGGACACAAATACAAAGAGATCAGGCCCAACACTACCTGCAGTTACCTGTTTGGTGGCTAAAAATAGAATATTATACACCTTTTCATTTATTGACCCAGATTTCTTGTTTTGACTTATTAAGAAACATTCACCTTGACAATAAGGTAAGTGATAAAACTGGAGAATATAAACTAGGCACTTGTTTAACATTTAGCAGCATGCCTCTCCCCTAGCATTTCACCTTCTTCTAAAGACAATCCAGCTTCAGTGACTTTTGTGAGTCGTTTGTGGGATCAAACCCCAAAGTTGATTGGTAAAGCAGTGTATGAGCCCCAGTCAGTGGCCCTCTCAATGTGCCATTTTTGTCAGGATGAAGGAAATGCATGGCACGACACAAACCTAATTTGACCCTAGTATTTGAATCAACACCAATGAGGTTAAGATGACTGATTTTGGTATTTCCATTTCATTACATTAAATGCTTTCCATCTGCAGTGCTGGAAGAAGGTGATGTGTGTAGATGACCTGCATGACTGTGCAACACAACACAATCATGTCAGAGTACAGACACGTAAACACCACAGGAAGTGATCAGCACCATTGTTGTTGTACATGAGTTTCTCTGTTACCACTGCCTCTTCAAACAGACAAGGACGACAGGAGTCAAATTCTTTGTGTCTGTGTAATACTGTGACTTTCATGCTCTCTCTCTCTCTCTCGCATACACACACACACACACACCATACACACACACACACACACACACACACACGCACACACACACAGAGACATACAATTTTACTGAATTAAAATCAAGCAAACGCTGTAGGGCCAATTCTCCCGATCGTTAAAACTCACACTCACACGTAAGCAAGACCAATTTGGAAGCCTCCACATGTGCGCACGTTTGTGTGTGTGTGTGTGTGTGTGTGTGTGTGTGTGTGTGTGTGTGTGTTTGTGTGTGTTTGTGTGTCTGCCCTGGAAGATTTAATTAGGCTGGGAGCAGTTAGAAGAGATTAACATCCATGCTGTCTGAGCTGTCTTGTCTACAGAGCGTGTCAAAGCCCTACGCCGTCCCCATCACCGCTGAATGGCAGACTGGAACAGGTGTCTCTGTGGTGTCAACGCAGACACACACAGACACACACACACACACACACGCACGCACGCACACATACACACTATCTTCATACACACATAGACATAAATATAACATCCAAGTGTGAAACAAAGTGACAATTCAACATGAGATCATGTCAAAAGTAGAAATATTCTCAAACTTGAAAAAAAAAAGGCATTTTGTGCTTTTGGCGGAACTGTCTTTGGTCGACATAATCTCCCAACATGCCAAACTCAAATGAACCTTAATGGAGCAATAAATAGGATTTTCACTCTGTCACAGCAGTAAACAAATATAAAGTATCTACAAAGACTTAATGTAAGAACGGATCAAAATCAAAACCAATGGCCCAACAAATGCTGCCTACTGAAAATTTGAATCTTGAATTAAAGCGTTGCTTAACTGTCACAATTTTTTGTCTTGCAGATATTTAATCTCAAATTCACTGGGATTTATACTGTGAGTTGTACATCTGGAGTTAAAGCATAAATAAGGAGTCACATTCAAAGTCTGCCGGTGATTTTTGTCTGAATCACTAATTTCTAATCACAATCTCTTTGGCAAACATTAAACAGAATTCAGCAGCCAGCTATAGACACAGCTCTTGGCACTAAAATAGTCCTGCCGGTAGCACTTCGGGATAGGATTGCATTTAGGACCAAACACTGTCTTTTGATCTGCATCGATCCAGCATGTGGAAAGATAGCGTTGCTTCCTGGAAGAGGCCTCCATGAATTATTAAAGAAACCATTTCAAATGCGTTGTGAGAGACCTCTACACGGACTGAGCACTTTGTCCTGTTTGATGGTGAAGGCTGAATGGACTTGATTTTGAATGATTGAAAAAAGTAATAGTAGTCAAAGTTACTGGGTAGATAAAGTTCCCAAACCAATTTGGCCAGATAAGGGAAATATGTTTTCAGGTAGAAACACGATGGTGACTTCATTTAAGTTTAAAAAAAAAGGCGTTTCTGGTTCCTCACTGAAAAGGGAAACTATAGACTGTTTTACTGTTGTTTACAAAGAAATCTGAATCAACTTAAAGTTGGAATGTGCTGTAAAACTAAACGTAGTAATCAAACTACCTTAGACATGTTGATGGATGTGTGAAATACCAATCACTGAAAGATTCTCATGTTGCTCAAGAGTTACTTCAAAAAAGAAGGCAAACCATATCAACCTCAATCTACAATAAAACACAAAGGTTAATTAAGATTAAAATGTTAAAATGTTTGTACATATGGTAGGTGGTCACCAGCTCAGGGAAACAGTCCTGTCAGAGCTTTGGCCAGACTCCAGGGTGCTGATGGGTCTTTGTACCAAAAAAACAACAACAAAAATAAAACCTCTTTCTTCTTGCTGACCCTCAGGCTCTGACCGGAGCGGAAATTAGATTCTTCCCTTAAAATCACTTCATCACAGGAACATTATTATCCCCACAACACTGCACTTGAAATGTTGCCCAGTGGTCTTCACAAAATAACAACTGTGCAGCGGAGACAAATTGTCCCATTAGGGATCAGGTGAGGTTACCTGAACACATCACCGCACTGTGTTCCGTTATTTAACCTTGTGATTCCTCATCATAACACAAGCAAGCAGAGCAAATCTATGAGGCCTGTCCATAACCATCAGAGACAGACTGATAACTGCTGGCAGCTCCAGCTCTGTCTGTTCCTGTCTTGTTGTCTCTGATCAACCTGATCACTGACGCACAGCGTGCCAACTACCCACTGTTCTGGGGACTACCTGACACCGCCAGCAGTTGAGTCCAGCACCACACACATAAAGATACACATCATCAATTGCTAACCTGTTGTCATTTCCTTTTAAAATTAAACGTAAAACTGTGTAAAACTGAATTGTGATTACAACAAAACATAATTAATGACATCTAAGTAATCATATAGTGAAGTGATGACAAAATAATTTGCTCATCACCTGGATAGTTGTGTTGAATGTGTTTAGCTGATGTAGACTTGTTGATGTGGATGTTATCTGAACAGTGTCTGAACTCTGGTGAAATCTGTTATTCCTCAAGTGATTTAAGCTGAAGGAATAAAAAACAGTATGTTGCTGTTTCATTGCCAGAAATAAATTCCTGTCTTTAATCACTGGTAGAGTCAGCAATCTGCAAACCCATGGTGATGATAGAGCTAGTGGGCTAGCCATAGCTACAACTTAGTTGTACTACTTTATTACAACTATGGTATTACTGTAATACTTCATGTCATTAATTGTGTGGTGTCTGTTTAATAATGGTAAAATGGCTGAAAATGTGGGAACATGGCTGCATCAGGTTGTGATCAAACTTCAATAACCTGTAGGAGACAGTTTTATATATATAGACAATACCCCTGATAAAAATCATCACACTTGCCGTGTTTATGTGCGGTTTTGTGTGCAACTGCACTTTTGTTTTCACTTTGAAAAAAAAGTAGTTCAGATCATCAGGCAAACTTGCCTTGGGTATAACGACACTAACTGCTTGTGTTTGTTGGGCCCAATGGCGCCTTTTACAAGCCACAGACACCTCACTGTTTGAGTAGCAACAGTGTTTTTATCAGCAATTGAACCAATTCCTAGAAAATAAAAAACTACTTCTGAATAAACCGTATAGCTTCCCTTAAGGCTGCCATAGCCCAGAGACTCGCACAGTACCTCAGGTGTGCTTTCAGCAGAATGGAAAGAACAGATCTTGCACTATAGTTATAATTGTCAAAGCAGCATCATATTTATGTAAAATGCTACTGGTTGTTTACTTGAGCAGTCAGAGAAAGCAGAAAGCCTTTTCAGAGGTCTTGTGGTGACTCTCCAGGGTGACATTATGTTAAAGGAAGCTCAGATATGGTCATAAGCCCCCGTAAAGGCTGGCGAGAGTGAGGAAGGTCACAAGGCAGCAATTGGCGGGAATAACAGTACGACAGGGGGACACTGAGGGACGACCTGAGTCCCTGTGGGCGTGGACGGAGGCCACAGACTCATACGTGTGGAGCAGGACACCCTTGTGTCTGGGTGTGTGTGTGTCGGGGAGAAAGGGACGTGACTCCATCGGGATCACATGCATGACCTTGACTAAATCTGCTATACGTAACCTGACACACTTCACAAAGTCGCTCGCTGACAATGTCACTGAGTACAACTGAATGTCAGTAATGTCAACCAACACAAGTAACCCCCAGATACACACACACACACAACCCACACACACCTAACAACTCCTTCTCTCTTCTACCTTCTCACACTCTTTTTTTTTCTTCCAGTGTCATGTTGCTGCTGACAGTTTAGGTCCCTCATGATCAATGTCAAATCAAGGTGCCGACACAAGGAAGAGGAGGATGGGACCCTTTAAACACATTACAGACACACAAACACGCATACCCCACCTCCATCTGCTACTCAGGCGACACACACACACACACGCACACGCATACACACATACACACACACACACCTGGAGGTAAACTGACAAAACAACACAGCAATATTCCTACAGTAGTTTTGGTTTGTTTGTACTTAGTCTGAGATGCCCCGTAGAAAAGTGAGCTAATATGCGGGGGGGAGTCATGAGATACCTAACTATTGATCCTAGGGGCCACGAGTCCCAGCAGCAGCTTTTTAAATGTCAGCTTTTAATTTCCTTCTCCCTCCTTCACTGAAAAAAAAAAAAAAAAAAGATTTATTCAAAGCAGAGCTGTTCCAGGAGATATCAGATAGTACGGTGACAGTCTTTTAAAGAGCTTTTGTTTGGTTTAGGCATTCATGGCTTTTTGTATCAGACTCTTTTATTCAGCCCAAGGAGGAGGACGTTTCTGCATCGGGCACCGAGTTGAAAGGCAATCTCTCTCTCCATTGTGAGGCCATGTACGACTGGAACTTCTTTAATTAGGGCTTTTCTCGCACTGAGTGACAGCATTGGCCGGTACCCTGCAGGCACTGATGGAGGTCACTCACAACACAAACACACACAAACACACACACACAGGCTGCATCTACTACAACATTTACTGGAGAGCTACAAGTACTATTACATCTTAGTTTAAAAATGCATCAACTCTGCCTCCACACTACTCTGGTGTTTTAAAGCCTCTAGAGCGGAATGGTTTGGAAATGGTTCTGGTCCCGTTTTGGTTTAAAACTCCGGGCCAGCGTCTTAGTCTGGATGGGCAAAAACTAAGTTTTTTTTGGAAACGTTAAAGTAGACACTCACAACCTGATTGGTTCTTTTCGATCACGATGTAGCCTACACTGATTCGTCAGGCTTCTATTACATTGCCCCCTTCCAGAATTAAACAACCGGCAGTAGCCCTGGCAACAAGTGAAGAAAGCTACATGGATAATCCGTTATAAGCGTTGCTGTTGGTGACAATCTATCATCCGTGCAATCTGTGACCATTCCCCTGTCAAGGAGGACGTGCATGCCCGGTGTACGTGCATGGTCAGGTGATGTGCGTTTTAAGGTGCTTTAGTACACTGAAATGGACGGGGGATTAAAACTAATATGGAGCCAAAAGACGCAGCAGAATGAATCAAATAACACAGAGTGAAAGAGATACTCAAACACAAACAATCATTGGAATTGTAAAACATCACCTTTTTATTTTATGGATGAGTACGTTACAGGTCGCACAACGAGCTCGCCGTAAAAGACTATAGAGATAAACAGGACTTAACCTCTGAGGACGTCTTTTACTGCTTTTCATTTAATTACCCAGCCACATTCTGCACATGCTATAGAGACGCCGCGCAGCTCTATAATAAGATCACACATCCATGTTGTGATTTAGTAATGAGCTTCTTTGTGTGTGTGTGTGCGTGTGTTTCCCCTCAGTGTGTGTTCCCTCTGAAGTCGATATGTGTAGAATGGGTCATGGTCAGCTACCCACAGATTGTCAGATATGCAGGGACTCTACGTCTGTTTAATTGACAGAGTGTTTGGACAGCTCCTCGCCAATAAGACCTTGTGTTCTTTGAACAGGCAGTTCCCGTTTTATTACCACTCGGCCCACACTCTGTGAGAAACGTATCCCATATGTCCAGTTGACACAAAATAGCACAGTATGCTTTCTTCCACTCTTATTCAGTGTTTTATTGTGTCACTTAGAAAGCTGTAATGAAAAGGAATGGTTATTTTACCAGAGGCAGAGAACATATCTCTACAGCTTACTCGTGCTCTACATTCAAGTAGGAAAGTAAAATACAGGCCTTCAGTTGTGACAGACCAACTCCCTCTCTCTAAAATGTGGTTTATATACTACTACTTAGTTTTGAAATTTATTTGAATCCAGCTCGGATATACATTTGGTCCATGGCAAGTTTTAAGTAACAGCATTTTTTGGGGAAAGACATGCAAAATAGTAATTTCTGTTAAATGTTAAAAATTTAATTTCAGTAATAGCTCATGCTTCAAATCTCCTTTAAACTTGTAAAACAAGAATCCAAATATTTCCTTAACCTTAAACATGTGCTGTGCATTCCCAACATAATGAACAAGTTGAATCAGGGTTGACTTGCAGTGAGTGGATATATAAATTCAAAAGTCAAATATCTGTGCTTCGTATTTAGTATTATTTCCAGTACCAACTTTTTAGGGGATATGGCAAATGCATTTATTAAAAATATTACCATAATTCAATTTAAATTCAATTTGATATAATTGAATTTAAATGTAATATAATCCAGGCGTAATAGTGTTCCTTTTAATGCATTTGTTGATTAAATTAAATTAGCTGTTTATATATTTATAGGGGACAGGGGTCATCTTTCTAAAAGTGGAAAAGAATAAAAGTTAGCTCTTCTTGAGATTTCGACCCACATGTTCTTGCTCTGCTGCTTTGACGAGGACAGAGCTTTAGTTCCAACCCGTCCACAGTCTCCAGTCCCTCAGCAGCAGCACTGCCGCTGCCACAGGCACTCGGTGAGGGATGAACAGAGCGGCTGGAACAGCAACTGCTGCACTTCCCTCCTCCCATTCCTCTTCTCACCTTCTTTTTCCCCCTCTGCCTTCTGCTTTAAATATGGAAGAGTTAATTTTCTCATTCTGCAGGCAGCATCCCTTTCTATTTATCTTTCCTCTTGTGTCCCCCCCTCCCCCTCCCCTCTTTCAGGCGGGGCTGTGCTGTCAGGCCCTTCCAGAGCAGTGGGGTTGTCAGGAGTGATGGATGACTATCAACCTTCTGCTGTCTTCCACTATGCTCCTGGGAGATTTACAGGCTCGCTGACTACCAGGCATGAAAACCAATCTCTCTCTCATTCTTCCCTCCCTTCCTCCATCCATGCTTGCCTCGTTCGCTCCTTCCATCTCACTCTCTCTATTTCAATATCTCCTCTGTTTCCAAAAAAAGCTTTCATAATGGAGAGGTGTGTGCAAAACAACATTGAAATTTGTGCTCGGAAAGAGGGAAGCAATTGCTCCTCTTGAGGGTTATTGTGGATGTGTCAGGGGGGGACTAGCGTCCTCAGAGTGATACGCCTGGTCTTTGACAGCCTATCTCGCCCATCTTCATCTTCATCTTCTGCATTGCTTCCAGCTCCTTCACAGAATTGCAACACATGAGCATTCATCCATGCTCCCCTTGCTACTGGTAATTATGGTATCCGGAAACAGTGCCTGGCTTATTGCTGTCTCTAAATAGTAATCGCTTTGTTATCACAAATGTTTTCTGTAATGGTTATTCAAAGGCATTTTGTTAAAGCAATTAAACGTTTTGCCTGCACTAATTGATGATTGGGATGCTGAATAAAGTTGTGTTAACTGCTTTTCTGCAATGACCAGACAGCCTGAGAAAAGGAAAGTCATGACAGAAATGTTAGAAGCCTACAGTTTGTGTTGTTCTTCACAAAAAGCAAATCATTGCTTTCCTCGAGTATCATAGTTAAACTACTTTCAAAGATCACGACACAAATAATAACAAACTACGATCAGAGAATAAACATCTAAATCAGTGATATCATTTCTTGACCGGGGACCTAAATTCACAAAGACATCATATTGAGACATTATCAAATATTATATTCCCGATAACCACTACCTTTCAAAAACTGTCTGGGGAGGAAACCCATAATTGCATTCATTTGCAAATTTGGCAAAGAAACCCTGCTGGCAAGTGGAATAAATATCAGCTTTGATATGCACATAGTGCTGACACCACTCTTCAGAACGAAGGTGATAGACGTAAATGACATGTAAATGTTATTTAGATTCCCATCTAATAGCATGCAAAGCAGCGCTGTGTCTCGCCTTATCAAATATCTGAGAATAAGAAGATGTGGCCCCACCTCCATCTCAGGCTGTGTATAGTTATGATACATGAGAGTATGTGTGTGCATCTCAGTCTGCCTGTCTTTGTGTGTGAGAGTGTACATGTATGTACACAATGCATGTGCCCTCCACACCATAACAATCTCTGCTCCTATCTGTCAATACCCTGATGTGTCTTACCCATCTGTATTCCAGACCCTGTTTCACTTCTTAATAAGTCTCTTGTGGGCAGTAACTGTTTATCCCCATTTACGTAGACTGGGAATGTGCGTGCTGGTGCAAACAGGAACAAGATTGTCTATTCTCCAGGTGTTGTTTTGTTGTAGAACGTGCTAACAAAAAACAAAGAGCAAGGACGAACGTAGACCAGGAATTGTTTGCTTGGACGGACGATGCAGTGAAATGATTATTGACAATAAGCCATAGCAGTGTTTCTACTTCGTTATCTGTGTTGCATCAACACAAGTAGCTGAGGCTGCCTCTTTCTTTTCCTCTGAATAAAGGTGACATAAAAGGAGCAAGACAAATCAAGGAAGGATATATGGTGACTGAGGCCCAATGGGAAAAGGAACCTAGGCTTCTGATTTTACAAAACTGTTTTATTACAAATTAAACACCTGGAACTTGATGTGAATGCATCTTAATGGTTCTGGGTGGGTTGGCAAGTGTCACTCCTGGCATTCTGTTGGTTAGTTAGGGAACAGTGACAAGGTCATTTCACAAAAATGACAGAGAGCAGAAATCTGAGGGCAGATGTCTCGTGAACGAATGGCCTCAGATGAACAAGGACATAATTGCAGCAAAAGTATATATGACCTGAAAATGCAAGATCATGCTCTAGAATAAAGATAAAAAGCAAACTCCATAAAAAACATTGGGTGGACTAAAATCAGATCACATCTCAGGAGGAGAGCTTCGGGGGGATACAGGTTCTATTCTCTGTGCTCAGACAACAAAGCATGGTGCTCAACTTCTGCTGCTATAGCTCTTGTTAGCTTTCTACCTATCGTGTACTCATGCTGAGTGACAAGGCGGGGTCGACATTAGATACAGAAGAGGCAAGAAAACACAGCACGCTGCATTCTCAAGTGTGCAGGGTTGTGATTGGTCAAAGAGTCTATTTTGCCACAAGCGTTGTTTTCACACCTGCATTCCTGTATCATCAGGCGTCAGAGTGAATATGTTACTTTTTGCTTTCTTGCGCAATCCGCATTAATTAGAAAAAGCACCCCCATGGTCAGGCGCCACACTACTGCCAGGAGCCACGGGGCGAAAAATGAGTCATTTTGGAATGAATAATGGATTTGTGTCTGCAGGGAGAGTCAAGGATTCACAGAAGAGTGTATGTGTGTGTGTGTGTGTGTGTGTGTGTGTGTCTGCGCATGTGTGAGTGTGTGTGTGTTTTTGCGTGTGTGCTTGAGTGTGCTGTGTGCGTGTGTCAGCTAGTGTGTGAACCCCCCGCATTGAATCTATAAATACATCCTTGCTGGTCATTTCACTCCAGCACAGCCCTGTACTCCGCCAGATGCTCGCCCAGTCTTCCTCAGTCGTCTCACAACCAGATGTGAATATGCAGATGGGAGAGCAGGAAGGTGCAGAGGCAGGGGCGGAGCAATAAAAATCATAAATAAACAGGAGCTTTGCGGGTTTTCCTGCCACGGTAACTGCTGCCATTTGACCTCAGGCGGTCTGCGGAGGGGAGGGATGATAGATCTGCCCTTCTCTGTCCTACAGCTGTTCAGACATCAACAGCAGAAGTTCCAATTAAAACGCTGAAGTGGCGGCATCTTTATCGCTACTGACACTCCAGAGGCCCATGTGTCACTTCAGGCCTGGATGAGCTGATGAAGGAGACTTGGTGAAGGGAGAGAAGGTAGGGAGGTTAATGAGAGTCCAGTAGTACTTGCAGCCCATATTCTCAGCCTCTTCTCTCTGCACTGCTGCCTCAGGCTTTCACTCTGACATAACACATTGAGACTAATTTAAAGGCTCGCTGAAAACAGAGGTCGAAGGCTGTGTGAAGGCTGTGAATGCATGCTGTGTGTTTGTGTTTGTTTTCATAGCAGCTACATGACTCGGAGAGGATGGAGGATAGAGGTTGAAGGACACAGAGGCTCATATCTGACAGGCGTGCTGCATCAGCAGGAAGTGATGTCACAGGTCATTGATGAGGATGGTGAGGTGGGCCTATGAGGGCGCTAACCCCACAGCCCTGCTAGATAAGCAGAGTGCTGAGACACTAAATTTCAGTGTGAATGCTGCGTGAATGGCAGATGCCCCAGTAGAATATCAATCACTTTTTCTGTCCTCCTTTTTTCTCAGACATGACATGAGTGTAATGTACAAGATGCCAGAGTAACATCCAGTATGTTTTAATGAGAGGTGGCACACTTCATGGAACTGGATCATAAATCACTCATATACACACACATTACTGATTAGCAGACTACAGATTTGTGGCGGCTGAGGTCAAGCCAGCATTCATTTGCATGTCCGTGCAGGCCACGGCTTCATTTTGGCATTTTCTCATATTCCAGTATGAAAACCTCTCCTAATGAGAGGATGTGTAATATCAAATATACCAGAGAAACCATATATAACACAATTTAACAAGTTGTGTTGGAAAAGTTAACACAAGGATACACGCGTTGCTGTGGTTGCAATTCAATTTTTCTAAATAAGGTTCTCACACAAAGTATATTATTGTTTGTGTAAATAAGATTTTTTGATTTGATTGACAGGAAGCATAAAGCATAATACCTCTGCGCCTTATTTTTGACCAAAAAAAAAAATTTTTTATTTTCGAAGGTTTGCTTTGTCTCAATCAGAGTGCTAGCTCCTATTCCCTTTAGAATGGCAGACTGCTTTTATATGGGTGAATGTTCGAGGTTGCAAGAGACAAGGGTAAATGGACTGTATTTACTTTTCTACTCTTATCGACCACTCAAGAGCTTTACACTAAAAGTCTGATTCACCTGTTCACACACTGTGTTCACTGTGCACACAAAGATACTTCGGCATGCAGTCTCAAAGTGTCGGGGATTGAACCACCTATCCCCTGGTTAGTGGACAACCAGCTCTCCTTCCTGGGCCATAGCCACAGCCGCAATGTCAATGTTTCTATATGTCTAATGTTTTGTGAATATGAGTTCTGCTTGACCTTATGTTGTAGATTCTCACCTCACTATTATCATTGTGTGGCTTGAGAAACAAAGTACAAAAAAAGTTTCATAACAGAATTATGTGGAGGCTGCAGATAATTATAATGTAACCTGCTTCTTTCATATGGTGGCCTGGATTTAATGACCTGAAAGAGAAGCTTCTCATACAATGTAAAGCAGCTGTATGGGCAGTCAAAATTAATCATTATATCATTCATAAATCAATGCAGATGCATATTTTTGGGGTGATTTTTTGCAATTTTAATTCCTATAAAACATGTTTGCCTTTAAACTTAAGTTCTGTCAAAAGTAATTTCTGGCAGACAGGGTCAGAATAATCGTGTTTCCAAAAATGCTGAACCAATCTTTGACAATAGACTTTTTCAGCCATGTAATGTCAAACTAATTCTTAACGACTCTCTATACAGTCTTACCATTATTCAGCAGAAAACATGCTCCAGTTAACAAAACAATTCCTTTTGTCACATTCAAAATCAGTAACACCTTAAGCACTCATCACTCACTGACGGCAACGAGTCCACGTCAGCAGGTCTAACATGCTGCTGCTGTCACTGCTGTTGCCTATAGGTGGCACTGTATGGACTGAACTCTGGGTCTACGTCTGAAAGTGCTGGTGCTGCGACTTTGGAATTGGATTATATTGACTGCGCCTGGTTTTAGGTGCTGCACATTCCCTGACATTATGTGTCCTTGCTCCTGGTCCTATTACAAGATCATTTATGCCTGGACATTTTTACAACTAGCTGTGAGTAGAGGAGCATAAATCAAAAAAAGCTAACATGACCATCATCATGTCAGGGGACCAAAGAGGAAACTGGATTTGGATGATCCCAACAGATGCCAGTTTAAATTAATGAATCACAGAAAAAATGATTTGTATTTATCTTGGAACACGTTCGGGTGTTTGGTCGCCATGCAACACACGTCTTTGTTGTCCTCATATTCAAGCCAAGCACTTATTTGTTTAACATTTGAAAAAAGATGATATTTCTCTTTAACCAGTGGCACCAGGACTGCATAACAGTCTAGAAACAAGCCTGGAAATCCTCCACCATGTTTTTACCCATGTGTCCCTTTTGGTTTGCTCTTTGTGATTGAGAGGCTGTAAAAAAAGCAATCTTCTCTACCTCCAACTCATCAACATGCATGGGTGGATGCACATACTCACACCAGCACACTGGTTAAGAGGAACTGGTGAGACATGGCACAGCATTTTATTTTAGATGCCATGCTTTCTGTCTGTCTGGAGAGACAGCCCCTCGTCTCTTTCTGCAAGACTGTTAATGATGAAGAAATGGACAACACTGCATCTGCTGCTTCACTACACCAACGACAAGCACTTGCCGAAGTTGAGGAAAGGACAAGTAACAGGAAAATAGCTGAGAGACACAGGATGAACAAAGGGAACTGCAATGTGGCTATTTCCACAAGGAAATGCATTATCACCTCAGGTCATGGTGAAGAAAGAAAGAAAGAGGATGAAATAAATGTGTTTAGGATCTGTGATGGAATCAAGGAAGCAACCTTTGGAAAATCACACGTAACAAAAGTTATAGTTTTCCTCCAGTTGACTGATTACAGTCTGATAAGCATGGAAAACACCACACCCATCATCGATTGGTAGCAAAACAGATCAATAAAGCACTAGCAGCACACATGCCAGATGGACTAACACCGATCCAAATAATGAAGCACATGGCATACTTAAAAACCAACAAGTTATTGTGAAATTATATGAACCAACAGTTAACGGTTGAAGCTTTTTTAGCTAATTGAGAACATTCAGGATCACTGTATTGACATTTGTGGAGAAATGAGAACAGAATGAAATGTTTAATGTAGGAGCAGAGAGGTCACAAGAGACATCCAGGGGAGATATATTAGAAACTGGCTCCCTGAGTTTGAACAATACAATTTTATATAAAACCTGTCCCCAATCAATTTTTTGAAATGTGGACTTGAGGGAGGAAGCAGGCAATCTGTCTGAAGTGTAGCAGAGGCCTTCGGAAAACAGCCCAATCAATTATGTTGCTGTGCGCAATTGTTAGAGAGATCAGCTAAGTTTTTCTTAAATAAGAACTCACTGGGGTGGACGTGTCCTTACAAAACTGTGCAACAACTCACACCAGAATGCCAGTTGTTGGGGTCAGTTTAGTTTACATCAGCTGAGTTTAGCTGACTTCAGTTCAGTTCACACCAGGTGGAGTTACAGGAGGTAACAGGGAGAGACAGGTTTGACAACTGATCTGTCACAGAATGAGAAACCTGAGTGTTGGGGCCCTGACAGACCAAACCAAGCTCAGACAAACCCTGCTTCACAACTTCTGTTAAAGCTGCTCTCTCAAAACACTGCAAAATCAACACCCATCAACTGGCTGACGACAGTTAGCCAACATAGGAGGAAACCTGTGTCCGGTGTGAAACCAATCGTCATTATTATATTAAACATATGTCTAACAACATAAAATAAAAGGTAATCTAGTTGCAGGTACATTTTGTACAAAATGTGATTGGTGTAGCAATTTGGCTTTATAGAAACGTGTTTTTTTTTTTAAAGGGTTCAAATATAATCAAGCTATGATCTTTCATAACTTCATAACCTTAATTGTGTGTCCTCTTGCCATAAGGGAGTACTTATTTCAAACCAAAGTATAATTTGAGTCTAAAGCTAACATATGTTTAATACCATGAGTTTCTGCTGTGGGTAGTTTGAAAGATTACCAACAAACCTTCGGTATGGTAGTGTAGGGCGGAGGAATCTGATACTAATCCTACACCCAACAAAAAAAAGTGTACATTTGAGCCACTGAATCAGAAGTCACAGCTTCTGTTAGGAGACAGATTTAATCAAACCATCTATATTTACTCCAGTTGATGCCACATGTAATAAATGATTTATGATTCAATTCTGTCTCTATGTGTTTAAAAATTACCACATGTATCACTTACAGCATAGAAATCAACTATACTTTACAATTATCTACGAGCAAGAAGCTGCAAATCCACTCAATATAAGATCTTATAAACTCCACTTCAAGAGAAGGTGAATTTTTTTTAAGTCATATTATGGGCTGCTTGGAGGACTTTCATAAATGCAGACTTACATCTACTATACACCGAAACACCTCCCTCCTCTCTCTTGATGTTTTTCTTTCATATCACAGAGGGTTGGTCGACAACCTAATCATGGTACAGTCTAGTGCTACACTGTTATGATGGAATACCTTTGTAGTAAATACTCTAAATGCCTTAAAAACATTCAGTGACTGTAGCACACAAATGTGTTTTTATGGGATTATGAAACGAGGGAAGCACACAAAGTTAATGGAATTTAACGTACATTTTTGAACACTCTCGCTCCATGACACAGTAAGAATGATAATGCTATTAGCAAAAAACAATTTCACAGTGCTCTACACACATAATTCAATGAGCTTGTTTCCTTAGTTGAAATTCTGGTGAACAAATGTTTAAGTTCTGAATTGAGAAATTAGTTATTTGACAAACTTTATTCAAAGGTAACGTCATACAATCACATTATTCTGACAGCATAAGAAGAAGAGGTGATATGATGATGATTTATTTTCCATGTGGAAATTGCAGAAGTGAATTTAGAAGATTTGTATACATTTATAATATTAAATATAACAATTGACAACTATTTCACGTCAGATATTTGACAAATATGTTATTAATAACCGTCATGACTCAGAATGTAAAATACCATGCCCCTAAAAGTAACAACTTTTGGTTGTCGTTAATTTGAACATTTAGACGTGTGCTCTTCCTGCTGTTTAAAGTCGTTTTCAGACATGACCTCGGGGTAAAATCCAGAGAATTGGATATGGAGTTTACCCATTTTGCACAACCTCCCACTGTGTTGAGCGAGGTTCTCTGCAAAGACGCATTCACAACGCATTCTGAAGGACAGACTATGTAATAGTGACAACATTTTGAACAGCTTCAAACATAATCTTGAAACTTTGTTTAAATCTGTAAAAAGCTTACCGTAATTTGGTAAATTTGAAAAGCAGAGGGTCAATAACATTGGACTTTGATTAGGCTCCACTGATCGATTGATTTTATAAATCAACATCCAACTTAGACCTTTAGGTCTTCAAAACATTGAACAGACAGAACATTTGGTGTAGGGTTGTATCTGCAAGGGTCAGGGGCAAGCATAAGTATTCCAGGTAAAGCCATTGGTCTATACGGGACACTCAGTGAAGCTCCAAATCCCTGGGAATTGGTGTAAGTCACCCACTTCACCTCTAAAGCTTTGGTAGGAATGGGATTGGAAGGGCCGAGGCCATTGGCTTCAACCCTGAGCCCCAGGAAGAAAAGGTGTTCTGAAAAGAGCGGCGGCAAAATGGACCTCGGCTTGATTAAATGGTCACTGAGTCGGAAAGCAACTCTGATGTGATCTGTGACCTCACAGTGCCCCCTCAAAAAAAATAATCTTTTTTTAAAAGAAATGATTAAATGAAAGAACACATTCAAAAGGAGCCTTGAGGGACCGCAGTGAAGTGGATGGACTGGTGGACGGGTGGAAGGTTCCCACTTAGCACAAACACTAAAGGAGGAGGAGAGGCTCAGACCGAGTACCCACCTGCTTCAAACTGAGAGAAAGAAGAAGTGGAAAAGTGCAACGGAGAGGCGCACTGAGAGTAAATGATCCAGTGGCAGTGAGGCTGCGTACTTAGACTGTTAGCCGGCCGAGCAGGGAAAGACAGAATACCTGAGAAACTAGCAAGCAACTTGGATTCCCCCTTATTTTCTCTCTTTCTCTCCATTCAAAGAAATTTGAAGAGGAGATTCAAATGGCTTCTCCAGGGAAGGAACATATGTGAAACTGAAAGGCCTTAGAGAGCTCCTGGAAAGCCCTCAGAGAGAAATAGGAAGGTCTACTAAGAGAATTGGAACACTATCACACTGGATTTTAGGTTATTCTCAATCCAAATACTTGGGCATTTGACTCAGGTTTATTTTCACAAGGAGAATAGATAACTGCACATTGGGGTTTTGCAGAAGATGATGTTTCCAGATTGCACGATGCACAACCAAAGCAGCAATGTATACTAGCTACATTACATCACATCATGAACACACGTCTAATGGTTTACAGCGCAACAGTACAATGTAAATAGGGATGGAAATCAGTCATCATGCTGCAGTTTCCTTGTTTGACCACAGTCATAACAGTGCAGGCTTACACATATTCCATGCTCTGTAATTGCTGCAGACATTCCTCCGACAAAGGGGAACTAGGCTATTAGAACATTTTATACTTATGCATATTATATTCATACTGTACATAATGGCAGATGGCAATTATGTGACACTGTCAACTGTTAAATTATTTAAATTTTACATTTGGTGCAGACGCCAACAGACTGCATTTGTAGTTTACAAGAAAAACCCACATAATGTTTCTGAGAGAACCGGAGATCGACTAAACAGCAGCCTGATTATTTTACTGCTTATGTGACCAGTTCTAACAGAAATCAGCCTCAGTTTAGGAAAATCCTCTCCGAACAGCGAGGATATGAAAACGCCCTTCAACTGATGTTCAACCATAGATCACGTAATGCTTTTATGATCTCAAGTTTAGGGATTAGCTGTAGATTTACTCTACTGTGTTTTTAAAACCGGAATCTCCTTAAAATAATTCAGGCTGTGTTTTTTTCCATTTGTGCTACTTTTCCATGTCAAAGTAATTTTCTACTAAGCAACTGTAAGCAGAGTAATTAATTGTAAATGGTTAAAATCCTTCTACTGTTTTGTATCGGTGAGCAGAAAATGTGCCGTTGCATTTAACATTTGCCAAAAATCTATTCTCACAATTACATTACACACAGATAATGATTATTACAGCAACCAAATGACATTAAAGAAAATCATTACATTATCGTATTTTACTGTGCTCATGCTTCACGTCCACACACATTGGTTTATCACAACAGAGAGACACGTGGGGGGGGGGCTTTCTTTCTCATTACTAGAGTAAAAGTAATTTGCTAATCTCACAGCGGTTAAAAAAATAATTTTGCAATTGTTGTTATGTAGCTTAACACACCTCATATTTAAATTTTATCAGAGATGAACACAGAGAAGTAGAATGTGGAGAGAGTCAATAAAAACACAAATATTTGTTGCTCACATGCGCAGCACAAATCCTCTTTGTTTTTCTGCCCAGACTTGACATAAGGTTTTGGCATTTACATTTAACAAAATGTCAGAAGTGACCATTTGGACTAATGAGTTACTAAACAATGATACAAGTGTTAAATGTGTTCTTCCAATTATCTAATGGCTACTTCCCACCACTGTTTGAGTTGTTTGAAACTAATACAATTCAGAACTCAAACTAATTGAATACCTACGCTGTTCTCTCTAATTAAGTCACTTCTCTATAGTAACCACACAACATATTACAATCCAGTTAGAGCAAAAAATTAACAAGGCCTCCTTTTTTTAAATCATACTCACTCTCTCTATCTCTCTCACACACACACACACACACACACACACACACACACACACACACACACACACACACACACAGGTTTGAGCAGCTATCCTTATTAGGATTTTCTATTTACTACCATTGATTGTGGACAGCCAGACCAAAACTTTACCTGTGAAAAACTCTTACCTAACTCTCACCTTTACCTCACCACAATTCACATCTTACCACTAATATTAAACAGGACGTCAACAATTAAGTTATGCCTTATAAGTACAGGGCTTTGGTCCCCAAGAGGTTAACTGATCCTGACAGGGTCATAGCTTATTCTGGAAAAGGTCCTAAAGAGTTAACAGAAATGAATACAGGTAAACACATACACACACACACACACACACACACACACACACACACACACACACACACACACACACACACAGCCAATATTGGCTTGATCCGTGCCCTCTTGGTGAGAGTAAGAGAAACAGGTTAGTGATACAACTTTTCACTCAGTTTGCTTGTGCCATTGTTCTACAGAGGATGACACTCACATAGTCCCAGCGTCCCAATAAGAGGGAGTGTAATCACACAGCCATTTTTACAGCGTTCATCCAGAGCAGAGGAGGAGACTTCAGAGGGAGGGCGGAGGTAAGCTGCTGCCTCTGAACCAAAGATACTAAACTAAGGTCTCTTTAAAGCCTTGATTAAAACTAATTCAGACAGTCAAACGGCTGCGCCACGACCAACCATCGCACACCGAGTGTAGTAAGAGAAAGAAAAAAGAAACACAAGCTGAGATGTCAAAGTGTTTTGTCTGTGAAGGATTATCCTGTGGAATTCTGGTCTCCCACGATAATCCATCCTTATCACTTGTCACATTCAAAGAGGTAGAAAGTGAAATGGACTCTGGGACAGAGTTTGGTAAATGGGGAGCTTTATGACCAAGGAGCCGCATGCATGAGACAAAGTGAAACAAAGTGAGCTTCATGTGTCTCTCTCCCTGGATGAGTGAGCTGTCTTTGCAGAGCTTGCACCTCTGAGGATATTTGTTTCTGCTTTGCTGCACATTAAGCTTCTTCTTCTCAAGCTTTTATTCACAGAAAAATATCAACGTAATCACTGGAGCAATGGTGATTATTCCTTGTTGGAAAATATGAGACTTTGTTTACAGTTTATGCTGTTTGTTTATCTGAGGTCTGGTGTACAACGGAGGATGAAACAGCTGTTTTGTCCGCGCCAGAGGAGTTCAAGATTGCCATAGTAGCAAGGTGAGAAAAGAACTGCATCGGCCCCTCGCTGAGGATTGTGGCGTCCGCATTTAATTACTGTTCTGAGCTCCTGACCTCTACCGGGGACATTTCCATCATTATCAAAAATGACTTTATTGCTCCCGTCCGCAGACAAGCCCAACTGCTGCTCTGAGAAACATCAAGACAAAAATAAGCGTTTCACATTGTGAGGTGTCCTCTGACCAACATCCTCTTGGATGAGGGGCGGTCAATCTAAGGTCTGTAGTTTATCAATTGCAGTGTCCCAATTCAGGGGCCACCTCCTCCAGAGGACGTAGTCTACAAGGCCCACTATCCATTTGAGAGGTATCCAACTTGCAAACTGATAAGTGTGTTTTAAGACACAGACGTCTGACAGAGTGGATATGTTTTGGTTTTAATTAATACAGCTCTTCACAAAGGCTGTTAACAGCTCACATTGTTACGCTGTCAGTCTAATTTATTTTGTTTTATGTATGTAACTACATTAACTGTGTTTTGAACCCTGAATGCTGCAAATACACGGGTGACTTACATTCGATACTGTGCTTGAATGCATTCTGCACAGACACTGATGGAGGACTGACGCTGCTGCTCTGCTAATAGGCTGCTATCACTACGCAGTCTGTGTAGACAGGGTGCAATGCACAGTCACGGAGAAACAGACAAAATCCATCCAGCCGTATTCTTGTGGAGAAGCGAGAGACCATGAAGTGGGAATAGAGGAATATGATGACCCTGAGGGGGAGTGGAGCAAGCGAGAACAGAGGTGAGGAAGAGTGGGTGCAAGGAAGAGATCGAAGGTGACTTTCATGGAACAGTGGTGGGCTGACACAAGCAGGCTGAGGCTTAGGTGGCCCACAGAAGTCTCATGCTAACACAATCCACGTACAACTCCTTTAGCAGCACTTGCTGTCTGTCTGCCTGCCTGTTAGTCCATCTGGAGCCTGTTCCGGACCAGCTAGCAGCCAGATATCATTATCTCCTTGACTCAGGGCAGAGTAATCTGCCTGCCTGCTCCTGCTTTATTGAGTTGGATAAATATAATATGTGACTCACAGCCATTATCTACTACAGAACAGCCCTATTTATCCAGCAGGCAGAGGCCTTGGTGCATTCGAACTGGCCTCTCTCTCTTTGATGGAACAACACTCAAGTGATGGAAGCCTGTTTGTGGCCATTCATGGGATTTGAAGCAGTGAAGAAATTAACAACATGAATTCAATATTTGATGTGAAAAAAAACTGTGGAACTTGTTACTACTTTTTTTAAAGTAAAGATTGTTCAGAAGGAAAAGTGAGGAAATTGCTGTGCAGAGAGGCTTTTAAATGGAAACTCCCAAACCAAACGGCAGAATCAGACATGTTACAAAATGCCAAGCTGTGTTCAGATAACAATGCCCTCTCATAGAAATTTGAATTTTTGTCCATCAAAATAAAACAAGATCTCACGGGACGTGCCTGTTTCCTATCAGAACTCAGTGTTGGTTTAGTTAACGATGACAAAGGTTCTCAAACATTGAACAGGACGTTTTAGCTTGATGACCCTGGGACCTTGGGACAGTAATAGGATGTTTGGCCACAACTAAAATAAATCGATTCCAATCACCATAAACAATCATTGTTTATTTTATAAATATATTTAGAGAAATAGATCCAAAGGTTTTAACTCCATTACATCGTTCTTGAGATGAGTTAAAATTAAGATGAAATTAAATCATTTGACTTTGCATTAGAAAAAATCCCTAACAACCACAATTAAACAGAAGCAATATGTTGATGAAGACTGACATCGAAAGTTTGGAAAATTAGTTTGTAAGACACTTGGGTTTGGATCAAATCAATAACTAACATGACATTTTTAATTGTAATTACAGAATCCCACTGGTCTTGCCAACATTAATCAAGTTCTCTATGATCTTTTCACTGCCTTTTTTCTGAGCCTAAATTTGATCACCCCTGATATACAGCTTTTTAATTTGATGGTGTTATGTATTTGTAGACATAAATTGTAAGAGTTTTGAAAGGTACAAAATATATATTGCTCAACTTGGAGGGATGACTGATCAGAAATGGCAAATACAAACAGGTAATTTGCTAAAATTGATGCACCCTCATATCTCACCACTTTTAAGTTAGTTGTAAATGCAGCCACATCTTCGCTAAAGACAGCAGTTTACCTCCTGTCATGACATTTGATGCAAAGAAGCTTGCAGATGCTGGAGGAAGCGAGGGACAGAAAGAGCGAGAAGGAGAGGTGAGGGAAAGGCTACCCTCTCTTGTCTCAGTCTCTCTGAGGGGTTGACAGGTAGAGAAATAGATCATTGGTCCATGACAGCTCAGTATGACCCCGTGCTATCATGCAGTAGGCCGTCTGCGGAATGAGCTCCCTGATGCAAGTCATAGCCAACCAATTCAGGGCCCAGCTACTTAGCTGTTAATCCTCTGTTCACTGCTGATATATTCACATACGTTGTACCCCTGATGTCTATGCACTGTCCTTGACTGCTGTTAATGTTAATGAGAGGATATTAGATGAAGAGTTATTTCTGCGGTTTAATCACTGGACGAGTGCGGCGTTGGTGCAGGAGATGTTTGTTGGCAATGTGAAGGGCTGAGCTGCCTTCTGTCAAAATTTATGTTGGGGTAGGCTCCAGTCCAGCTCCCCCAGTGTCCCTGAACTGGAATAAGCAGGTCAAGACAACGAATGAATGGAATGAATAATTGTTTTAGATGAAGATTGAGGGTTTGGGAGGAGAATGGAGGCTTGGTCCTTGCAGAATACTGGTCCCAGCTGCCATGTAACTGCCAGATCAGTAAAACTGAGATTAACCACAGGCCGCTTTCTCTCCCTTTTCTCATCGCCCTTCTCCATTTTTCTCTTTTCTCATTTTATATATGCTCCAGATTATATGTCCTTGTCTTTCCTCATTTCCCCTCTGGTGTCTCCACTCATCTTTTCTCCTCTGCAATGCTCTTCACCCTGTCCTCCACCGTTCCCCATCCCCATCCTATCTATCCTCTCACAAAGTGACCTACAGCTACCACCTGAGATAGCCTAGTGTATGTTCAGGGTAAAAACTAATGCTATCAAATGAATAAAGTTGACAAAATGTTGAAGTTTAGGCCATCTTTCATTTTTCTGGATTCATCTTTTGAGTCTTTTCTTTCTTTCACCCACAGGAGAACAGCTTCAAGATGAAAAAAAGAACAGAAGCCAATCGACTAGTATCATCCACCAATTCGGAATTTGCAAATCTCAAGTTTCACCCAGCAGCTGGAGGTAGACGTCACATGAAAGAGAGAAAGAGGAGGCGAATGTGGGGGGGGGGGGGAGGGAGAGAGAGAGAGACAGTGTCCCCGCTGTCAGTGCGATGCATTACAGGGATACAAAGCAAACCATTACTGCTTAGCATTTGTTGAATCTTCAAGTGCCCAAATAGTGACAGGTCTATTTCTCTACCGTTAGTGAGAGAGGCAGGAGGAGCAGAGGACACCTAATTACCTAGCATTGTGAGGCACAGCAAAACTCTTGATAAGCCGGGCGAGGGAACAAGCTGTGTGGGTGTGTGTGTGTGTGAGTGTGTGTGTGTGTGTGTGTGTGTGTGTCTGTGTGTGTGTGTTTGTGTGTGTGTGTCTGTGTTTAATTGCATGTGTGCACAAGTTTTTGTAGCCATGCCTGTACGTGTAGGGTGTTGAAGCACCACCACTGTCTCACACTGTCCCTGGACGGAGGCACCTGTCTCAGTGTCTCGTATCTGCAGTGCCACCAGACTAATGTGTTCACTGAAGAAAAAATAATGATTTTTTCCAGCCGGGGTTAATGGACATGTTAACACACAGAAATGATTTGTTTAAGAGGAAATGACCGCAATCTACATTTGGTAATCTTTGTAGCACTGTCCCAGAATCCAATACCGAATAAGAAGACACACACACGCACACGCACACACACACACACACACACACACACACACACACACACACACACACACAGACACACACACACACTAAACACAGTCATTTTGTATCACCTTGTTCGGTAAGACGTGTCGCTGAAAATCTCATCTCTGGTAATTTTATTCAACTGTGCATTTAATTTCACAAAATCCAAAGTTAACTTTCTTTTAGGCTCAAGTGAATTTGTTATGAACACACAGCGTTTCAACACCTCCTTAAACAGCAACATTAAGGACTTATCAAGGACTTTCTAGGCCCAGCTCCTTTAAAATCAAGGACATTCGTTTATAGTGGGAATTAGCAGGCTTTAAAGAAGCTCAGCGAAAACAATGTAGAGAGAGAGAGAGAGAGAGAGAGAGAGAGAGAGAGAGAGAGAGTTCAGTGTGTGGCACCGTGCTGTATAACTGTGACACACTGGGGCTTCTTTCCTTCTCAAACACAGCAAAACAATATATTGTGTGAATTGAGTGACAGGAACGGAGAGTTATCTACCAGTTGAAGGACTGAGAGGCAGCGGGAGTCAGACACACAGGCAGTGGCAGAGGCTATATACTAATGTCAAGCTTGAATAAATATCAAAAACTCAATTGTTATTTTTGCAAAAATACATGACTTCAAGCAAATGGGATGGAGGGACCAGCCTCCAGGGTCCTGACTTATTTCAGACCTAACAAAAACATTATGCAGGGCTTCAAAATTGTGTATAAATCATGCAAAAAATATTTCAGACAACGACTTTCCACCTCTCTTTCAGAGTCTGAATATGGCATATTTATTACATACAAGCTCCTTTCAATGACCCAATGACTTCAAAAACCTGCTGGAATTTCCAAAGACATCTATGAGCCAAAGCGACACATTTCCGCATCCACACACATAGATATGTCATCTAGAGATGAAATAAAAGGACTTAGAGCAGAAATCAAAGTGGCAGCTGAGAGAGGAGGGGTGACGAGGAACGGATAAGGGAGGACACCAAGACCGAAGCAGGAGATGGGCCAATAAATTTGACTTGTAGTGAAGTTAGCTATAAAGCACACAGCTGTTTTATCCATTTGAGGGCATAGCTGTCAATCTGAAAATAATACAGAATTAATTTGTTGAGCATTCATAAATCAAACAGTGTGGAGAGAAAACACAGAGCTAATGTCTGACACTACGGTTACTGTAAACTCCAAAGGCTGTAATTATCAGCACTGACTCCGAAAGAGTCAGAGCAGAGTCATTTCCATCAACACAGTCAGGGGTTACTTTAAAAATAAGGTTTAGATAGACATTGGTACTACACATCTGAGTTATATCATCAGTTAAGAGACAAACTCGAATTGTTCCCACATTATAGCACCAAGTATGGAGACAATATTCAGCACTTTTAAAAGTGGCCACAGGGGGAGCTGTGATGTTTCAACACTTCTACACTGTGGTAGTGTTTGTGCAGGTGTGTGTGAGTGTGTGTGTAATGCACATCATAAATGATCCAGAACATCTATATGCTCTGTGCAGAACAACGTAATGACATGATAACGACTACAATGTCGGTTCTCAATGAGTGCAGTAATAATGGGGCTAAACACAACTGATCTCTTAGAGACACTTTCTTTATGTTTCTGATTGGTTTTAGATGTAATTTAAACATGTACATTTCAGTTCAACTGTCCTCATCATTTATTTGCACGTTAAAAACCCTCAATATATTTTATAATTATCCATAATTGCATCTTAAAAATGCTTATACGTCTAATTACAGTCGAGCTACGGGTCAAACAAGAACTAGGAAGTTCGTTCTCAAAAAGAAGCATTTACAAACGATAACAGTAGGTTGAAAGTTCTGGATGAAGCTACACTAGGATGAAGTCTTGACTCAGAGATTTGGGGAGATGAAATGAGTCCAACATATTGATTGAGGGAATGAGGTGTTAAGAGAATAAACACAAATGGACCCCCCCCCCCCCCAAACAAAAACAAAAAAAACTGTCTTTAGAGTGAGCAACAGTAAATGTGCTCTGGAATGTTTACTGCTTATTACACATAATTGTGCAATGCACATCCCCCAGCCTCATATGAGACTGACAAATATTAAGAGTAAGGTATGCAGAAATAATGGTAGGAACTCAGTAGGAGGACATAATGAATACGAGAAGGTAATGTGTTTTGTGTAAAACACCTACACTCACATCTACTAGGGACTCATTCTGGTAGTATCATGTTATTTGACAACCAATGTTCAAACCAGACACAACAAACAGAGGTATAATCAAGGTACGGTAGCTGGGATGTGTATGGAGGAGGAGTGTATGTAACAGAGGTTGAACATGGCAAATACAGGGAGGTGTGTCTTGATGCTTCCTGTGTGTGGCATATAATTGAAACAACAGATACGTGATTTGGTGCCAATTGCCACATTGTGTTGCTTTTAAGATTTAAAATTAGGCAGTTTCACCTGCAGCCCATCAGGTACAACCAATATGTGGGGGCTTCTAGTGATATCCAGGCCAAGACTCCATCTCCATCTGAATAGTTTTTTTTATCTCAAGAGTGGATGATTCTCGACACAAAATAAAACAGTGATACCTTTTGTTGGTGTGTTAGGTCCCACAACATTTTGGTGAATGTGTTTTAAGAGCTATCTTCATACGAATGCAAATATTGTCCCCCTTGCCCACAGATTCTGAATATTCACATGCAGAATCTGTGTGTGGGACAGTGTGAGGGATTTCCTCTTCTCGCACGATCAATAAATGTGAATTATCTCCAAAAATATTTCTGAAAAGCTCATGTCTGACTATTTCTTATCAGTCACCCGATTTATTGGTCAGGCTCTGATGTACAATGTGATTCCCATAACTGAGGCCCTTGAGAAAGCTGAAACAAGTCTCTCGATACTGGCAGCCAGGTGAGACATGGCATAGAAGCGGAGGACAAAGGGATGAACGCCCCTCTCCAAAGAAACATCCAAAGTGTGCTTCCACTGCAGTAAAACAACAGGAGCAGAAAGACAAAGAAATGTACAGTCCTGGAAGCTCTATAGGGGACAGAGCAATCATGTCACCAAAGCTCAATGCCTAATAGAGCTACAGGCAGACAACCACAATTTCCCACAGTAGGATTCAGACACCATCAAAACAGCGGACACCAAAAAGCGAGTCACAAACATGATGAGCTGGTCAGCCCCATGTTCTGACAGGGGTCACGCCTCCTAGTTAAAAAGAGATCTTCACATGAAAACCTAGCAACACAGCCTTAGCATCTTCTAACGTACCTGTTAGAGGAGCGTCATAACTTATATGGGCAACAGTATTATCTTACAACTGCACAGTAACCTGATGTATAAGAGGAAGAACTCCTATGAAAAACCGTTTAGCTTATTGAGAACAAATCTCAAATGGGTATAATGAGATTAAATGGCAGTTTTGTGTTTATGACTTATGATATTTATGAGGGGGGCCCCTTGACGTGTAAACTATGCAATGCACCCAGACCGACCTCACCCAGTCTGATTCATAAATATACTTTATATGATTTAAGGATGATTCACGTTGTCATTCATACAATACTTTGAAACAAAGGCTAAACATTGGCTCTTTGCACCTCTCTCGTCTTGACCTCTGTCTGTGACTCCATCAGAATCTTCCTCTGATCACACCCTTACACTGACTTATTGCCTTCTGTAATAAAGGTGTGAACTACTGATGTTGAGTGACATACGGCTAACACAACCAGCTACATGAGTGTGTGTGTGTGTGTGTGTGTGTGTGTGTGTGTGTGTGTGTGTGTGTGTGTGTGTGTGTGTGTGTGTGTGTGTGTGTGTGTGTGTGATAGAGAGAGATACCTAAGGGCACAAACAACAACCAAAGGTGCAGGTTGTGCTAGCCAGACATCTGTTGTTAGTGGTGGAAGGTAAGTGAGTTTGACAGAGCTGAGATTGAACAGGAGGCATTCTGCCAACCAGGTGAACACAGAGGCTGTACCCTCCCACCAAGCAAGAAAACACACACACACACACACACACACACACACACACACACACACACACACACACACACACACACACACACACACACACACACACACACACACACACACTCACACACACAAACATACTTCTATATAATCATCATACACTTAAACAGTAGTGAGTAGCCAGGCACACTTTAGATGAGGCATGCCCCCATGTAGCCGGAAAGTGAAGTTCTGTCTGTCACTCTGTCCACTATAATTCCCATCAGCGCTGACACACAGTGCTGTATGTCTGTCCGGTGGGAGGATGAGACTAAATGTGTGACTGCATATTTGCCAAGTCCTCACTCAAAATACTGGAGATTTTCTCTTGACCTGTCTATGGTGTTATAAGGAATGTAGATGTTTTACTAGTTTCATGTTTAGTTTTTCACCCAAAAAAAATGACTTTTGAAGAAACTACATCATAAAGATTTTCTCTTGACCTGTCTATGGTGTTATAAGGAATGTAGATGTTTTACTAGTTTCATGTTTAGTTTTTCACCCAAAAAAAATGACTTATGAAGAAACTACATCATAAAAAAAACTATTTTTACTTTTAGTTGTGTTTGCACAGCTCTTTGGTCCAAGATGAATGTGAATTCATCATCCAATGACTGTGAGCATTTTAAGCCTCTTTACCTCTTCAGAAACATGGAGAAGTTGAGAGACACTTGCGAAAGAGAAATATCACCCTCAGAGAAAATATGATAGAGCGAGACAGATTTAAAATAAACTTTGAATATATCACTGAAAACTTCTTGCACAAACACTAACTTCAAACCACAAACACACGTTCTATCACCGTTGTAGATATACAAATAGATTTAGTCCCATAACAGAACCCTAATTTATTTCATTTGATTCAGGGACATTTGATCAAAACAGGCATGTAGTAACCTCTAACCAAGAGGGTAATGTTTTAGTCTGGTGTGGTTTGTTTGTCTGTCAGTTTGCAGGATTACACAAAAAAGGTATTGGACGGATTACTTGGGGGAGGGATGTGGTTTTGTTCAGGAAACAACCCATTAAAATAAGATGTAGATCCCGATCAGGAGGTGGACCCAGAAATTAGTTTTCCTTATTTTTCTATATTCACAAAGAGATATTTATGTGCAATATTGTTCAGATCCAAATTAAAATCTGGATTTAGTGAATTTTAAATGTGGTGTCATAAGAGGACTGTTGGCTCTTTGTGGATGTATATGCTGTCCAAAACTGATTTCTCTATATATTATCATAGCATTAGATCATGAATCCAGGGGCAGATTTGATAATGAAATGATTGCAAACAGAAGCAATGATTGTTTTAAATAGTAAAACAGTAAGCAATGAACGCATGTTCGCTAATTATAAACACAAATAAAGTATTCTTAAGATTTGACGGATTGCATAACCCCCCTCTCCTTGCCTCACAGTGGACCGCTCCCCCTCCCGTGTCTCTCTCTCTCTCTCAAACACACAGACAGACACACCCACATAAGCTCCCCCCCTCTTGATGCGATCTCAGAGTTTACTGACTTCCTCGCAGCTCTGCAACAGTTCATTAAAAACATAGGATGTATGAGACACTGCTTTAATTATATCACTCAATAGAATAAAACAAATTTAACTAGACCACACATTGTTTGTTTTACCTCATGGTTCAACCTTGAATGTGATCCGAGCCGCCTGCATGCAGCTGCATCTTCTTAAGCACGTGTGAGGCAGGAGGTGTATCCACAATTAAAATGTTCACAACTCAGTGAATTCTCAAACGATTTTCAAGCTGTTCACTGTACGGTTCATTCTCTGTATCATTTTGGAAATAAATGAAGTCCTGATTCATTGAAATAAGACAAAATTACAACAAATTATCTTATATATATATATATATATATATATATATATATATATGTTCCCTGTCTGGAAGGCTTCATAATGTTCTGGACCTTTACACACTGACACTAGAGATTGGCTTCTATCGGAGAAACTAAATCTAATTAGGCATATTATTTGGTTTGGCACAGTTAATAGTTGTGTTAATGCTTCTCCATTGCTACTGTAAATAACCTATGAAGAACAGATATCCAATCTTTTTCTTTTGCACCAAAACAACAGATAAGTATTAGAACCCCAGTGATATTGAATGTAAACAAGAAAGTAATGATGTGCTTGTGGGAATTGTCACAAATGTGTCATCAGGCAAAGGCAGCTTAGAGAGAGGATTTGGAAAGGCAGACACAAAGGGACAGTCAGACAGAGGAATAGACTCTCAGGTAAGTGTGTCTCAGAATAATGATGTAATAGCCCTCTCATATTTAGACATTAGTGTTATTGTGTTGAACTGTGTAGTATGAGTATGGAAAACACATTATTTCTATTCAAGGAGATAGACTGTCCAGGGTCATTGAGAGTGGTGGAAGGGTCAGATCCAGGTGACAGGGGCCCAGCACAGAGGATACCCCCAACAGTAAGATGAAAGACCCGCCCCTGCATAAATCAGATCCTCATACATTCAGTGGCCAGAAAGATGGTTACATAAACACAATTCAACAGCTCACCCAGTCCTGAAACGTCTCTGTGTAGAGATAAAGTTTGTATCATTTTTTCACAAGTCTCTTGTCGAGCCTGATATTTGTTTCTGTTGTGCAAACGTGATGCTCTGCTGCTGGAGCATGTTAGCTGTACTGTATCTCTCACGTCTCGCTGTATGAAAGCATTTCACAGCCCAGAACCTACAGCTTATCACCTAAAATGACAAAACAATCAGCAGTAAATCCATTTTTCTCATTATTTCGTGCAGCAGAGGACAGTGACTGTCGTATTCAGCAGCCAGTGATGTGGTCCCTGTGTTGTGGCCACCAGTGCTATCAGCTGCGTGCCCGCAGCTACAGCGTGTTCCCTGTTTTATCACTCTCATCTAAACGAATATATACTCACAGCTGGAGAAAGGTGACCTGACTGCTAATGAACAGCAGAGCCTCAGTGCAATGTGTATGTGCGACCCTGAGTGTGTATTTATTGAGGGATGGTTATCCACTCCGGCAGATGCTCACATGTTCTGCAGTATGCAGGTCTTTACAATCTGTCTCTGAAGTGGTCTCAAAAATCCACCCTTAAAGGAGGGGAAATTCCACTGCTCACTTTTCTGCCAGTCCTTTACTCCCTTTTTTTGTCCTGCCTCTCTCCAGCTGAGTATTAAATTCAGCAACTGAGAAGGTGACCTGCGTGCTCTGCCATAAAGAGCAGGGGAGCGGAGGAGAGGGAGGGAGGATGGGGGGGGAGGGGAGGAGAGCTGAGCGCAGGCTGCTGGATCAGCAGAATCTGAGCGTTTAGAGACACACAGATGTGTATGTGTGTGCTCTCTCTGTCTCTCTTACACACTCGCGTATACCGCGCCCTCCTCAGCGGTAAGGCGTCTGGGGAGCCCAAGGGCGAGCATTCAGCTGTCACCCTACGCTTCCCACCCCTCTATCCACTCCTCGTGTGAGCCGCACCCCAGAGCCACCACACAGCAAGACAAAGACCTGCTGCCAACTATCACTGCAACACCATAACACACGTACACATAAACATGTACACCGGGCGATGGACACACAAAGCACACACTCTCTATCACATACGCTAACACACCAACTCCCCCATTTTCACACAAAGCACTTTTCATATCTTACACATAAATGTGCAAAAGCCCTGAGTCTCCCTCTCTCTCTTCCTCCACTCTGTCAAATCTCTGCCTTCACACTAAACAGCTCCGTGGGGATCGGCAGGCAGGCGGGCAGAAAGGAAATAAATATGTTTCCTGATGACAGCACAGTTTTCTGACAGTACTCTGGCATTGGACTGGGCTACTGTGCTCAGACGGAGGCAGAGGGGAGCGTGAGCTGTAAGTGGATGTTTGTTCTAACAATCTTCTACTCGGGTGGCTCGTGCACTTTCCAAGCTGGGGCTTTAATGTCTGTGCATCCATAAGGCCCGTTTTACCTCCAGAGGAGAGCCCTAAGGCTATAGAACCACTGATGAACAGATTCCATTACCATGATAAACATCTCCAGGCAGAGCAGACAGCTATGGAACCAATGCATACATTAATATTTAGATCTTTAAAACACTGCAGAGCTTACAGAGAGTTTATCATATTCAAAAACCATGAGGTTAGAAAAACATTTTACAGATTGACATTCATGAATGTTATATTCTTATACAAACTTCACAAAATAATAGAAAGGCTAATTACATGCAGGTTAAGACTTATAGTGGTTGGTATATCAAAGAAGAAATATTAATAATTGTTTCAACTAATTGATAATAAGTGAGTGACAACATTCTACTTATCATGGAAACTTTTCTAACAATATGACGCAAAATTTAACTATACTATAACTATATGAGGTAAAATAATAAATTTCTGCAAGTAGTTTGTAAGTACAGATTCTACCAAAGATTAACAGCATCAGTACTGTACCTATTTGAGATGGCTTTATTGATGGCTAATGGCCATAATAATGATCAGTATTTTTGATATAAAGTTTGGCCAAAGACTCATTCAGACCGCATATCTGTCATGGACCAATAAATAAAAAGGCTAACAACAAATATTTTTGAGTTTGTTCACACACAGAAGATTAGTCCACTAGTGATCAGATTAGATACATGGTATCGGTGTGGTACAGGTGTATGATGCACACAGTAGCATGAATTTACCTCATTACCCAACATCCCAGCCTCAAAAGATGGCTCCACACTCATCCATGTGTGAGTTTCACTTCAAACCAAGATACTATTCAAGGGTTTGTTGAATTTGTGTTGGCAGGCTGTTCTGTTGAGTCTACACAACCATGATGACTCACTGAGGCTGAGATGGGATGAGAGATGGAGAGACGAGAAAAGGAGAGAGGGGCGGAGATGGCAGATGGGTCATGGAACATTTGGGACAAGAAGGCTGTACCAAGGTTGGTGTGTGTGTGTGTGTGTGTGTGTGTGTGTGTGTGTGTGTGTGTGTGTGTGTGTGTGTGTGTGTGTATGATACAGGAAGGAAGTCCATCTAATCAGATCAGAGAGAGAGAGAGAGAGAGGTAGAGAGAGGGAGAGTATGAAAGAGAAAGTGAGAAAGACAAAGAGAGGGAGAGAGGGCCCTCTGATGAACAGATGTAATTTCAGAGCACCAAAAAAGCAGCTTAAAATGCTTCTGATCACATTAGCTAGCCATCACAAAATAGGATTTCTGCACTGCCACAGTGGATGCCCATTACAAATTACTCAGGCACTGCAGACCCGTAACTCAATATAGGCAGGGAAGGGCGGGGAGAGCGAGGAGGGCAAACAGAGGGGCAGAGATGGGGGGATCGATACTTATCAGTAATAATTATATCCTTCCTCCCACTTCTCCATCCTTCTCTCAGCTCCTCACCCACCACCCTAAGTAAAGCACATATCTTACATTAATCATGCAGAGATTTCTCTGCTCAATAAGATAATTAACATTAAAGGGGGCTGTAGGAAGTCCTGATGATGTGAGGCAGTGGTCCAGCACCAACGGCTGCCAAGACTGTACCAGTGTAGAAAGTGCTGGAGACAGCAGGCATGAAGTAGGTTTAATGGCAAAGAGTTACAGTCACAGCCTACTGAATAAAAGGGCACAATATGGGAAGAAATAGAAAGAACAGAAACCAAAACAATAAAATGCTTTCGTATGTTGTCTATCAAAGGGAAATAAAAACCATGGGAAACACATCAGAGCAGTCAATTTGGAGAGTAGAAATCAACATTATGTAGAGTGGCTTGAAGGACAGCAGGTAGAGCAATGAAATAAAAAAACAAACAACATTGTTTGTCCTTTAAATGTAGCTCGGTACACTCGTACCTTGTTCTTGATATTTGTATTTGTTACTGTACTTGTTTTTGACTATATACCTTTGGATTGGTGGTCACTTAATCAGACCGGTGTGTTTAAGACTGCAGAAATAACTTCATTTAAGGATATAAAAGACTATATTAAGTGAAGATTAAGGATAAATTGCCACGACTGAGGCAAAGGAAATCCACAGAAAGGCTATGAATGATACCCTTCTACAGCCATGCATTAAATGGAGAGGCCACAAAACACTGTTCGGCAGTAATTTAACTTTGTGATGTAGAAAAATCTTCTGCACTGCTGCTTGATGAAAGATGGCTGAATTTTGAATCGGTGTTGACAGTGGTAAATAAAATAATTTACTCGATGAGCCTCAAACACAGATCTGTCAACAGAGGATATTCTTGATTTGACACCCATGTAAACAGTCAAACCAAAATGCTTAAAAAACAATGGAGAAATCTCTGTAGTAAACCATATGGGAGGAAACAGATAACAAGTGTGAGTCACTAGAAGTCATGCCAGGATATTTTACAGACAGAATGGAGGCTCATCTTCTCCAAACACCGGAGACAAGATGGTGAAAAAACACAAAACATCCTGATCTAATGCATCAAGTACTTTAAGGTTTCTCATACACAATATTAAATGAATCAAACGATGAATAATTAAAGGTCATTTAAACACAATATCATGACAAAAATGTTATTATATAAGACCTTTTAAGAGTAAAAAGTGCTTTTATAAAGAAAACAGCTCAGAAATCTGCTTCCACCAATGAAAGTGAAAAAAGGAAAAATTGGGAGAAAATGCAAATGAGCTGCAGCGTTTCAATGAATTATTAATAATTAAAAAGCCAAACAGAAATCTTAATTGCTGTGTATTATGTCACTTTTTTATTGATGCGAAGGCAATAAGATACGTAATGGATACAAATTAATAGCCCTTAAAATCTTTTTTTTTCTTGTACCCAGCGACATTCTCATCTTGCTGCAGAGATACAGAGACTTTTGAGTAGACCTGAACAAAACTACAAGAGAGGGCAGTGAAACACTACTTTTAGTGTGAATGTACGTTTGAGTCCTGGTGTGGGTGTTTATATTTGCTAGTTCATTAGCTAACAAAGCCTTGAGAGGAAGCTCTGTAGCCTTAGCTGACAAAGACAAGAAATATTCAGGAGGCTGGGGGGGGGGGGGGGGGGGGGGGGGGGGGGGGTGGTGCTGGCATGAAAGGAGCAGTTAGGGAACTATATGGAAAGCAAAAGAGGACAGATACAGGGAGAAGGAGAAAGTGCATTGAGTCCAAAATGCATTTGAGCCTGACAGCAGCCTCTTTTACTCCACTGGAACCTGCAGCACACACAACTCCACAGCCCACACGAGCGAAAAAGTGAGCATCGCCGCAACATTGACACCGGACTTATTTGAGGTTAATTAGGAGAAGTGGTTTGGAACTAACTTCCTGGTGTTAAGCACTTTGGAGCTCTGAGTGTCTGCTCAATGGCCCTGAGGTTGGAATTTAAATCCTACTGAAGCAATAACTGCCCCTCAGACTTTTTTTCACAATTGCTTTTAATGACATGCGCATACACAAATTGAAGGACATGGAACTGGAAGGTCACTGGTTCAAATGCTGCGGCTCGCTCATGGGAAAAGCTGGCTGACATACGAAAATGAAGAGCACTGTACTCTGCTGTCAAGGTGCCCTTGAGCAAGGCTTTGTCTGAGCTGTTTGAACGTGTGAGAGGATCATTTCGACATGGAGAGGAGAGGAGAGGAGAGGAGAGGAGAGGAGAAAGGAGGGAATATGAAAAGGAAGAAGAGGTAAATGTAGATGAACAAAGAGGCGAGAAGAGGACAGGAAACATGAAGAGACTGGGACTTAGTGGTGAGAATATCCCGAAAAGTAAAAGGCACATGAAGGAGTACTTTTGGGAGAGGGGGGGGGGAGCTCTCAGGGGTCCCCGGGTGGTTTAACTCCTCTCTGCTTAACAATCCCCTAATGGCCAACTGGTCAGATAAGCACCTCGTCGCTCTACGGGGCACAGCCGGGCCAGTAGGGCCACTGTTTTGACTGACAGCACACAGACATATTCGACCATTGATCTTCAAGTCAGACGTGGGACTCTCAGAGCTAAATGGTAGTGACAGGGAAACCATCCATTATATATGATCGCTCCCTGGGGAGGATCGGCCTTAACATAGATCTGAAGATAAAAGGGGAACATTGGCTTGAAGCATTTTTAATTGTTCTGTTTGATGTAGACTAAGACAGACAATGGAGAGCGGAGCACTGTCGATGAAGAAACACTTATGACATTTAGAGGTCGTGACCTGCGGTTGGTACGAACAATAAACAATGACAAGGTAATGATAAATGAGCCCTTCACATATACTGCCGACTGCACACGTACAATTTGACGTTTACACACGCGCACAACCTCACCCACGTCCACAGAGGGACTCGCAAGAGAAGGTGTATCCAATAGGTTCATTAATCAGGGTGTTGTGTGGTAATAGCGTGGGACAGGTGATGGAGCAGGGTGTGATGATGCATCAACAACATCAGCCCTGGGTGGCGCCACCTGCAGAGGTAGCAGATGGCACACATGACTGGAGAGGAGCCACACGCTCCCACAAACACACTCTCACACTCATAAACAAACACACACACACACACACTCGTTTGAATACATAACTATGCACAAACTGCACCCACATAATTGGTATTTATAGTGAATACACTATGAACACATACGTCAAATGAATAACATAATCAACGCTTACACTCTGACGTACATACACACAAACCCACACAGGATAGGGTAATGTTTTGAACATTGTACACACATTTAAACAATTAAGCATTACTACCAGAGTCTAAATTAAAAAAGCTTGTTTGGATTAATTTGCATCTGTCCTTGTAAAGCACAGGTCACCTCCTACCACCATCCCTACTACAGTACAGAAGTATGCTCTCACATCTTTGAAACAGTGCTGACATGCTATAAACATCATTGCACTCAGTTCTGAATTTTGCAAAGAATCTCCCAATGTCCCAAAGTTAAAATTTAAACACGCTCCTGTATCATTTCACACACACTTTTAATCTCACTGTGAGAGCGGCTATGACATAAGTTCTCAGCAGTATCGTTTAAATGCGCCACCACACCTAGAGAGAGACATAATAGCTAAATCCAATACGGTCTATGTTTTGCACAAAGAATGACGCATAATTGCTGAAAATCTCTATCAATTCTCCCAGCCTGGCTTTCTCTCACTCCTGCTGGCTAAATGCTATCTTCAGCCATTCTTCTTCAGAACTAGTAATTTACTGTAATCATGGAAGTGATCAGAAGAAGGTATGCCGGTGCTCAGTCAAATATCAGCTATCTCAATCACAGCGACCGGCATTGCCTCTGGGAGAGTGGGGAAGGTGTGCCTGGAGGCTGGACGTGACATTTGGTTGGCTGAAATTAGCATAATCACTCTGATGAGAGCCAATCATGACAATTGCTGCAACAATACAGCTGATTAGTGCTGTGGGGGGGAGAAAAGCCTCATCGTTATAATCAAGTTTCTGAGAGCTGCTGTACTTTCTGTTTTCAGAGCAGTTACACACACTCACTCATACTTTTCTCTATAAACTTCTTCTGTGGAGATCTGAGCTAATAATGTGTGGCACTGGCATTTTACTACAGGCCCAACAAACAGTGCATAGATCCCTTTCTTAATGTAGATCAGTTAAAAGCTTGGACCCAGCTATTAATTAATTACAAGAGACAAAGGAACATGTATCTACACGAGACAATACTTTACATGTAAAAGCATTGACTGTATATATGGATTGACAAAGCATTTCCACTTCCTCCTACTATCCAGGAATGAAGCCAAAATATCCCAGATACAAACGTGGCCATCTTGTGCTTTTGGAACCAGAGCTGCGCTGTAGCAGTCGGTGGCCGTAGTCATGGTAACAAGGTCATGCCGATACAAGCTCGCGACCAACTAATTAAAAACAAAATAAACATTTCAACAAACATCCGTGTGATAAGATCTTCCTTAAATGATAGAAACCGCCATAAACCATCACAAGGAACATTTATATGACACGTACATTGACTTTTTATGTCGGTATATGTCCAATCCACTAACATGGAGGTTACATAATTTATGACATTTACTGCATACTTCCACTAGGTGGTGATCGAGAACCAAATGTTGCCTTCTTCTATGGTAATTCATAATCAAAGCTAGATTTTTTTTTTATTATTATTATTAAGACAATTTGCCTTGAAAAAAAAAAAAAAAAAAAATGAGACAAGCAGTCTTCATTTCAACAAAAATATACAACAATAATTAAGACGAAATATCTGTTATTGTAAGAATAATATCCTGCAGGAAAAGTGTAATACTAGAAAGAAACAACAAAGATAATCAAACCTCAGCTGAATTTGCAATGAGGAGTAATGGGAAGGCAGACCTTTGAACCGTAGTCATAATGATACGATGACCTTCACATAGCTAAGTGCCAGATCAAAGCCATGAGCAGCTCATCAGAAATGTATACTGCAGCAACTGGAGCTTAACCAACCACGGTGGAGGAGGGAGCGGGAGAGGCAGTCGGCAGAGCAGACCGCTTCATTTCTCCAGCACCTTCCCTTTGTTGTAAATAAAACATTATTTCAGATGTTCAATTAAGATAAGTACCCTTAATTTAAGACCTCAGTCAATGTGCTGCCATCATTATTCAGCCCACAGAACGCCTGGGCCACGGCTCCAGCTACGGCCTAGCACACAATCACTCAGGGGCCCCAGCAAGCAGGGGAAATCGCAGTCAATTTCTGGAGCACTCATTTGCTTAACAAGGGGAAAATCAGAGGGAGCTGAGGCAGAGCGGAGAGGAGAGGAGAGGAGAGGAGAGGATAGGAGACGAGAGGAGACCAGACGAGAGGAAAAGAGAGGAGGGGAGAGAAAAAGAGAGGAGAGGAGAGGAGAGAAAAAGAGAGGAGGGGACACATGTGGAGAGAAGAGAAAAAATATGCTTTATATTTACGAGCCGCGACAACAGGGCTGGTATTGTTTTCACCTTGTCTATGTGTGTGTGTGTGTGTGTGTGTCTGTGTGTGTGTGTGTGTGTGTGTGTGTGTGGCCCTAAAAAGACATACTGTGTCGGGAACAGCCACAAAGGGCAGGTTCAAGGATTGTGTCTAGACCGGGTGTTAACACATTTCCTGAATGATCTGATCACAAGTGATTGGGTATCACTCCCCTTATTTATATGCAAATAATCACGTGCGTCATTTCTGTTAGCAAATTATGTTGATTTTACCCAGCCTGAGTTTGAGCGATGTGTCTGATGACGATATTTGTATGTGTATGAAACAAACATATGGACACTGAGAAGCGTAAAAAAATGTTTAAACCTGCAGCAGGTCACAGGACACAGCTGAGTAGGCGGTCCTTAATAAGTGGCATGGGACCTATTGCATTCATAAAGAAAAAAATGTGCCACATGCATCACAGACCTCTGAATGTGGTCTGATTGATCGGACCTCAGGACGCATTTGGGTGTAGAGCTGGTACTTAGAGCTGTGTACTTGTGATCACATCACTCAGGCCTAATGTTAATACCAGGTCTGAACAGCCCCAGAGAGACAAACCCACAGTCGAGTCTGTCTGACTCACAAAACTTGTGATGCATTGCTTAGATCAAAATCAAGGCCGAGATTGAAGAAGGTTGTGGTCCGCTGAGTATTAAAGTAATAATGTAGTTGTGACTGCTGAATCCTCATGTATCGGATCATCAACATATTGAAGGGTGTCATGGCTGGTGTGATCCAAGGCATGATTGTCTCTAGTTAGGGGAGAATATCTTTTTATTTTATTTTTGTAGATATGTCCAAAGTTGCTTTAGAGACTACAGGAGCACTCTCTCATGAGAAATCACTGCATTTGCCAAAATCCAACACCATAAACAACTTCCAGGGGAGATGTATAAAGCCCTTGACAGTGTAAAAAGCTCCTGAGCTCTCATCTGATTGTGGGAGGACTTTGTTTGTACTTCGTTACAGCACTGATACAAGATTAGATAAACAATGTGCTATCTGTACCCTGCATCTGTTTGACTCTGCAAAGTCCACTTTCCAATTCCACCAGTGACCTTCACAGTGGTCTGGTTGGCAGACACTAGAATTCAGAAGGACATAAAGGGAAGGACATTCCTATTGTGTAGGAGAATACATGCATAAAGACACGCATGCATATATTCATCTGCCAGACATTATCACATATTATCACTTGATGTCAAAAAGCCCTCAGACCGAAAACAGAAAACAGAAAAACAGAAGAAGACAGAAAATTATATACATAAAAACAGCCGAGCAAAGTGGAGATTCACTCCTTCAAGTGGAAAGAGTGGGAATGAATAAAAAAATGGTTAAATGGGCAAAATTATTCAACAGGGCTGTGAAATAAACGAAAAATATATAATTAATGATAGCCAGCAAAACAGAATAGCCCAACACGGCAGACAGGTATAGATAGTATACAGAATCTGCCCTGTTTCTGATTTTTATCAAATAAACGCAGGAATGAGAGTGTCTGTTTCTCATTTAAATGCAGTATCCATCAGCTTAAAACCTCCCTGAGGGGTAACGGTGAGCGCTTGTACCTCCGGAGGATGAACAAAAGTGAATGCTCCAAGGGGCTGTAGTGGATCTAAAAGCCGTGGTCACCGGAACCAAAGTGTCCTAAATATAGCTCGGCTCTGCCTCACTCTGCATGGCTCTGCTCCATCATATTACGCTTCCATCAGAGATACAGTGTCTGGCCGTCTCCTGTTCTCTTGCCACCAGACAGACAACCTTGACCGGTGAGAACTGCAGCAGGGACAAAGGGGCTGGGATGACTTTACTTTGGTTTGACTCTGACTCTGTGTGAGTGCGTGCGTGCGGCCGATTAAACATGTTCACCTCGTTTTTTAAGTCATTTAACTGTTCAACAAATCAGTCATTTCAGTTTCCACCATCTGGTCAAATTAAAGCAGATTCACATCTACGAGCGAGCTTGCACATCTGAGTGCACTGTAGCGCAGGGAAAGAGATCGAGAAACGTGCAAGACCTGGCACATTTATTCCTAGCTGCAGCTTCTCACCTTCTCTACCCCAGCTAGTGTTAATTAAGAACCTCATTAACAGGAAGTCATGTGAGCGTACTTTGTGCATTTATCTTCCACTAGTTCTCATTTTGTTGAGGGAGAAAGATGAGCAGAGTGGTGGTTAGGTGAGAATTAAATGAAAATACTGTCTTTAAAAATGTTTAACTCAGAGAATGGAGAGCAATTAACTTGGGTTAAATGTGTGGAATCCATGAAGGTGTTAACACTGCGCAGATTTATATTGGATGTGTGTTATATCTCACCTACATCAGATTTCAAACACTGGCTCTGTCTACAACATTTTATATCCTTCAAACTCTTGAAACAAAACAACAACAGGGGGGAATTGTGAGAGAAGGAGACAAACACATTGAAAGAGAGATTGAAAGAGAGAGAGAGAGAGAGAGAGAGAGAGAGAGAGAGAGAGAGAGAGAGAGAGAGAGAGAGAGGAAGACAGATTCAGAGAGAGAGAGTGGAAGACAGATTCAGAGAGAGAGAGAGAGAGAGAGAGAGAGAGAGAGAGAGAGACAGATTCAGAGAGAGAGCAAGAGAGAGAGAGACAGATGCAGAGAGAGAGCGAGCTAGGGCATTGACAGTGATACAAACTGCCCTGGCCTCTCCCCTGGTCTCCTGAGTGGCAGGGTCTGTGCCAGCCTGTCAGCCTGTCTGTCATCACCATTGCTTAGTATTCTCCTTAAGACGATCCGCCTGCTCATTATACACAGGCTCTTGCTTTGGACTGACATGTTTTCTTTACATCAATATTTCCATTGAAGCTCAAATGTCCCCTTTTTCCCCCAAAGAACGTGAAGGGCAGCAAGTTTGCCCACTAAGCTTTCTTTTTTTTTTTCGAGATGGAATAATATTTCATAAGCAACTTTCCTCATCCTGGGTGATGCTATGATATGATATGGAGAAGGAGAATAAATGACCACAGTGCGTTTTATCACACTGACAACGAAAATAAAAAAGGCTGATACAGTAACAGCTCTACCTGCTAGATGGGGCCATTCTTCTCATATCTCAATTGCTCTCACAACCAACTTTAATTTCCTCTAAAAGACGACATTATCGGAAGCCAAGGTTAAAGGAACGAGCCAATTTAATAATGATCTTAGCTGTGCTATCTACCGGCTGGAGGATGAAGCATCCAGCCAAAACAACGTCGAGAAAAAGTGATATTAGTACTGCAGTCTCATTGTGTCTTTGGTGAGGAATGGGAAATAAGAGAGATGCACAGCCAATAGAAAACACCACAACACTAAAACTACTGGGGGAGATATTACATTATAATGGGAAAAACTCAATAGCTTTATATCTTTGGCAACATAGAAAATAAAGGTTTCTGTGAATATGAGAAAAATTTGCAGTTCTGTCATAAAAACTACATTTCCACGTTTACACAAAAGGTCCTTAACCTGAGGTGGATGTAAAATGTAAACATACCTATAGCTAACTGGAATCGCAATCCCATTAATACAAAAGAGCACTTTCAATAAAGTAGCCTGAAAAGAAACTCTTTTGTAATTGGGTATGAACAATGTTTTCTTTAATAATGCGCTGTTGGGCGGGAATATTCCCAAAGAGCATGTGCTTCCATTTATCCTATTCCATGTTATCTGTCAACTTTTCAAAGAGAGGCGAGCTGTCAGTGGTGCGAAAGACCCCCTTGCTCACTGTGTCACTCTCATTATAAGCCTAAAAAACAAGACAGATATTCAATTTAGATAAGTCCCCGGAACATGCTTGCCTCGCCTTCATGAGACAATGCTCTATTTCTCTCGACCATGCTCCACAGAACATGGATGCTGCATTGTCCCTCACTCAGGCAAGGCTAAGCCGAGGAAATTTCCAATTATGGATCGAAAGGACGGTGAGGAGAGAAGTGATAGAGAGCTAGTGTGAGCGAGAGGAAAAATACTGTGGGGGTACCATTAAAAGGAGTCTCTCCTTTTGTTGGGGCGCCTTGTAGTTCCTATATTTATCTAAAGTCCGACAAAAAAGTTGATTTCCTTAGAGTGTTGGGCTACTCATGGCAGGAGGAATGAAGTGTGGAAGAGAGATGGAGACACATGAGATAAAAGGTGCGCAAAGCGAAAGCTATTGACAGCCAGAAATAGAGAGGAATGCATCAGTGAGAGTCCTGAATGCTTCCTCCATACCTCCTGTGGGGAAGGATAATGATGAGGCACGAGGACAAACCCTGACTGTGTACAACAAAATCTGTATTAGGCCAAGAACTGGCTTCCAAGCGAAAACAAAAACAATAACTAGTCATTACTCTTTATGTGATTATTTCCTATGAGAACATTATCGTTACAGCTGAATTGAATTCAATTGATAATAAAGTCACATATAACGTCTATGATCTTAAGGTGCAATTAAAAACATCTAGGACATAGTGATTTGATGTTTCATTTTTGGACCTTTGTTTTCAAATACATTGTTAGTGGATATATACCATGATACACCTCTGTATATCATCAGAATATACATTTATATATACAGAATAACATATTTCTGACTGATAAAATGTCTTTTTAAAACCCTACATCATCAATCTGAATTTGTCACCTTTGGTAACAGCCTGTTCTCCACTCCTGCAAATGCAGGCACACACAAAACATATCCTTCCCAAAACAAGCTGTTCGGCTTGCAGTAATGAAAAAGGAGTCAACTGCCTTCAGGTGCCGCTGTGCTGATGTGTGTTGGCAGGCGTCGCCTTCGCCAGTGTAGAAAAACACAGAGAAATCTGCTCTGCTGTCCTGCCTCCCTCAACCATGGAGGAGAGCAGAGACGGACTGACAGCGTTTGGAGCAGCATCTGGGATCCACAGCCAAGACCCAGACCACAGCAGCAGCCCACGTCGCTCGGAGAGAGAGGGGGAGAGAGCTGGCTCCTCACTCTCCAACAGCCCCAGATGAGCCACTGGATCTGTCAGCACCAGATGTTTGTGTAAATGTGTATGTATGTGAGTGCACTTTGGTCTATACCTCTTCCACCACAGTGAAACTGATGATATATTCCCCATGCTTATTTGGTGTAGATTATATGCTACACAGCACAGGTTACAGTCTAATCCCACCACATAAACAGAGGAGCCGTGTGGACAGGTGTTAGGAGCCGATCGTATTACTCAACGACTGGTGAGCCTCAGAGCACGAGAACAGACGTGAATATTTCCTTAAGCTAATGAAGGTGCCAGCATTCATTTTCACTCAGTCTGCTGGGATTTACGATGGGACAGACAATCACAAACTCCATCAGGGGTGCCCACAGCTCCCTCAGTAGACAAGCTACGACCTCTATTTAAGCACCTTAGACAGTTCAAAGGGCAAACTCAGGCATGGACGAGACCTAAATATTCAAACCGCCTAATCTACGGCACAGAAACGGCATCCATTAGGTGGCTTTTCCCCACCTGCTGTCATAAACCTCATGAATAGGCCGTTATTATGCAAGGTTCATGTAGTCCACTGACACTGGAGGGAGTTTGGATTATCGGGCACCAAACCAATGTGGGGATTTCAGAGGCTCATGAGGGACCCTTCATCAATATTCATGAAGGATTCCTGGGCTTCCCTACTGTATGGCAAAGCCTGTGTTAATATTCATGAGGTTAGGATTGTGATCTAGTGTGTGTGTGTGTGTGTGTGTGTGTGTGTGTGCTAATAACAAGGGGAAGCCCATGTTATTAGGTAATGTCAGAAGAGAGAGAGAGAGAGAGAGAGAGAGAGAGAGAGAGAGAGAGAGAGAGAGAGAGAGAGAGAGAGAGAGAGAGAGGAAGTTTCAGGACCATGGACAGTGCTTCTTTAGTGTGATCATAGAAAAATTGGATAACATGGAGGATTTGGGAGGTGGAAACGTTACAACTAAGCTTTAGTCATATTGGTTGATTATTGATATTGTGTTGATATTACATGCATGATAATATCAATCACGAATATTGTAAATCAGTAGTGTCTTTGTCATTATGCAGTCAGATATGGGGAGTAATGATAATTAGTTATAATGACCATTTTACACCGTGTGCTGGGAAAACAGGTCTCTCTCTCTCTCTCTATCTCTCTTGTTTAAGGCTCACTTGTGTTATTGCTCTTCTCTCTCATTGACTCTATGTTCACTTGGAGTTGAAACTGCAAGTTTTAGTTACAACCACAAAAAATGTGCATACTAAGAACATGATGTTATTTATCAGTCTTTACTTTTCAACAATAATAATCATTTAATACATTAATGGTAACATTGGGCAATGTGATCACTCTGACCCACTTTGATCAATGGGATCATCATCTACCGAGACAGTCCTGGTAGTTCTTAGTATTTTGTAGTATTTTGAGGATAATACATTTGCTAAAATCATAATGAACAATGTTAAAGAGGAAATTAACTGATAGTATTAGTAGTAGTATTTAAACTTTTTTTCAAATGATTTAAACTTTCTATAGATACTTTTATAATATCCTTATCGTGCTTCAATAATTGTTGAGGGAAAATCTGATATGGTGACACCCCTAGGTCAAGGTAATCAGCAAAGAAGAGAGAGAGGGAGCACTGCTGATTGCTTGTTCAATCAGGGGTGTCCAAATATCTATGTACGGTCATGTTGGACAAAAAATGGAGAAAAACTTTTCTCTTCACACTAACTTCAATTACTTTATGTTGCTTAAATATAGAATGCACTGCAACATACAATAAGGTCAATAAAACAAGAAAGAAACACACTAATGTGAAACACCACAACAAAGTTAAAGTTTCCAAGCACTTAAATAAGTTTCGTACTGATGCTGCTCTAATTATCACAGCAGGTCCCAAACCGGCACATATGCAAACAACTAGACAGACTGTTTTCCTCTCAGTGAATTCAGCACTTTCACAAATTGTAAAATAAAAGCAATTAAAGTGCAGGAGCAGCAACAGCAGCAACTAAACAGACTCAGCAGAGGGCAGATGTCCCAGCACATTGCAGAACACAGATAGCTTTATCAGGACATTAACAGAGCAGCGGATAGCGCAGAAGCCAACAATATCAAGTCTGCTAACAAGTGGGCCAACTGGCCAACAAGCCAGCCAGAAAAGCAGAGACATACACTGTAGAGGGAGCCAATGGTGTCTGAAGTTTGGAGCAGGTTCATCCTTTAAACACTGTGTGACCACACAGCTCGACCGGGGCCAACTGTCAGTCAAGTGGAATATAAGGTAAGAGGCAGAAACATTTCTGAAGAAGCAGTTTGTTGTGGACATTTGTTTTTGACTTAAACATTAACCTAAGTAGAGTTCACTGCTCTTGCCTGAACTTGTCTCCTCAGTTATTTTGCTCCAAGAAACAATGCAAGCCTAATTCTCTGCACAACACACCCACCCTACCCCTGCTAACACACACACACACACACACACACACACACACACACACACACACACACACACACACACACACACACACACACACACTCTCTATCCTGATAACACACCCTCACACTCACAATATATACATGCAAGCCACCCCACACAGTCCTACACCCTCACATACACACATTCCTATGTAAACATCTAGACACAGGCTGCTCCCCTCTGAGTGAGTGCAGCAGAGCGCAAGCTGCTTAATAACTGGCAATGATGGGCTGCTCGGTCCCAGTCGGAGACCAACCTGAAGCGCTCTGCCCAGGATGTCAACTCTACTCACGTCAATTACCACTCACTGCTACAGCCAGCCTGCACCACAGCACTGACTGACATCTTGATAGCACTCCCACTACTGTAGGCTATGGTGACTTTGGATATGGGTTTGTGGTTGTCACAATGTCAAACACCTTCTCCCCCAAGTGTCAAGTAGCCACTCAGCTTCAGAGGCAACACTCCAGAGCCTGTTTACTGGGGATAAGATGTACAGGGGAACAATTTGAGGTTACAGAAGGGGTGAATTCAGACAGACACTACCGGAGTGGAAGATTTAAGTAATATGTCAGGTGGACAGATAGTGTCACAACCATTGCAGCATATAGTTGCAAAACTTTACTGGTGTGTAGATGGGATCAAAATGGAGGTCGAGTCAGAGTGGAAGTTGGGTATTGAAACACTTCGGTTAAATCACAGATCACTGAAGCCCACTCTCTGGTATTTCTTATTTAAAGAAGAATTTATTAACTGGCCGGCAGCAGTGAAATGAAAAACCAGCACTGTCACGTCACCAGTATTACTGGGCTAGAAGATTTTCTAAGCTGCCTAGAACTTAATGAAAAGGCAATTATCAATCCAGCCTGTAGCCAGGCAAGTAATATGAGTTACTAATCTCCATCAGTCACTGTATAGAAGGTTTGATAAACTTGGTATTAGCCAATATCAAAAACTTTCATCTACTTTTGACTCCTGAATTGTTCAGTTTGAAATTAATCTTCTCCAAGACAACAACCACAACATATGGTGAACAAACTGTGAAACAAGTTTGGCCTAAACATGCAAACATCAGCACCTACGTCTTCATTTACATGGCATTCCATTATATCAGAGCATCATGGTACATGTGTCCAGAGGCCTACCAATTCACAAAGAGAACCTAAATAAATATGAGCTCTGCCAACCCTACTTGATACTTCCCAACTAATTCCAAAGCAAATAACCATACACACAGGAGGTGGATACACTGGAGCTGAAAAGAAACTCCTGCTTCTAACTAACTGTCTCCAACCGTTGTCGAACTCTTCCTTGAAAAGGTGCACAGAAATGAGTCAAGCTTCAACTTGTCTGTTAAAAAGCAGGGCTCACACTTGTAGGACTAGATTTTATTTCCAGTGAACATAGGGCTAGGGTCATGCCAGTCAACCCCCTAACTCTAACATGGAAAACCATACTTTATACTGGGTTATTGGATGTTTCTTACTCCATTGTCTTGTGCCTTTGACAGTTATTCAGTAAATGAATCATATAACTACACATTGAGTTAATTATGGTCTAACCTGAAATATATATTTACCCAATCCTTGGAATTGCTCCAAATATCAGTTGCATCACTTTGTGTACGCACAGAAAACACATGAATTCGAACAGGACTTTTTCTTTCTGGATCCAGGACACCGAGAGATCCCACGTCTCACTTTGCTGATCTGTAGCCCAGGATGAATCGCTCTGTGGAGTAGTTTGAGTTGTCAGTAAAATTAACATCAGTCCAACCAGCTAGACAGGACAGCTGTCAACCTTCTAATTTAGGGGCTGTCAGTAACCATTCACTTTATCACCGTCAAACCTGACTAACCGGTAGATTGTCATTATTACCATGAGTAAGATGATGTAGCTGTCTTGAATAAAAAGTTATTTGTGAGAGTTATTATTTAATGATGTTGCAGGATAGCTGAACAAATAAAATAAAAACTTGAATTCAAAAAGCAATACTGAATCCATAATATCACAATTGTATGATATGTCATGCCCCTTTCGCTGCTGTTGTCCAAAATCTATTAAAACAAATAAAAGAGTCATACTTATATATATGTTTTATACCGACCACAACCAGGGTATACTGAAATAACTCTGCATCTACATCGTGACTGCTCATGTTCAGGAATAAAGTTTACACTTGTGTGACGAGCTGAGAGAAATACAGCTCTATGTTTGCTATATAGCAGCGGCATATGTTATTAAACGCATTCAATGTAATGTTGTGGTTTGGATATATCCAGTTCTGCCACTGTCAGCTTATGAAAAGGATTCCTGTGGGTTTGTAAATAATGATTAGAAACCCCTGGCCCTGGTCTGCATGTTCCGCTGATTTGGTTCTTGTAACCTCTTCAATAAGACAGTTCAGCTCAATGGGGATTTCCACAAGGTCCATGTTGATCACATCTTGGCCTGGACTGGAACGGGCCCTTTATGATAGAGAGCAGGAGGGTCTCCCATCTCTCCAGACTCTAATATACAAGACCTGCTCCTTTGAAATTGACTGTGACCTCTGCCACACTTGCAATGGACTAGTGCTCTCCACTGTATGGGATTTCTGATCTCCCTTCGCTGTTCTCTCTGCTCTTTTATCAGCCATGCTCTATTTTTCTGCAGGGATATTAAAGTGTGCACAGTGACACTGGCACACCCATGGACACTTAATCATTACATAGATGTGCACGTAAGCTCATGCACGTATAAGAACTCAAACTGATGCCAAACTAGACGCTTGAATACACATCCTTTCCTCGAATTGAAGATGTGGAAATGAGACAAATGTCTCAGTTTAATAAGTTCTTCCTATTCTGATTATTTTCGTCATCAACGACATATATGAATCTGCTACACAGTGCTCCACATTCAGACTGCGAATCCTCACATGGCGGCTAAGGCTTGGGAAGGAAATATATTGAATTTAACTTAATATCATAGGCTGAAGTTCACTCCCAGACACGCATTCAGATTGTGATTAATTATAGTGTGCACACAAGTGCCCACACATGACAGCTCACATTTGAGTAAATGGATTTATGTATCGCACATTCATTGGTGTCATATTCTTTTCAGACCATCAGTATTTTTGTGAGTTTTTCATAAATGTCAGACATTGTGTGTGTGTGTGTGTGTGTGTGTGTGTGTGTGTGTGTGTGTGTGTGTGCGTGTGTGTGTGTGCGTGTGTTTGTACATGTATGGGGGATTAGCTTGTGTCTGTATCTCTGTTGCTAAAGGTGAGATACTGCACATGTGGGAGTGTGTGTGTGCGTGTGTGTGGTAAGGTGGTAATAAATCATAATCTGAATGTGGACGTGGCTGTGGTATGAAACCCTTATGTTGGAGCTGCCACCCCAGGCAACTGCTGCCCTATACCAGCCAACCATCGTCCCATTTCACACATACTCTAATCAACAGGGGAAAGTGTAAATGGATTAATGCAGTTAGACGGTTAATGCCACAGATTACAGCAAGTAGCAGACTAATATGAAATGTATGTGTGCCACCATGAACAAGATTGAAAAAGCTGTTGATCGATAAAATGTTGTATTAAAAAGCAGGTAAAGCTGTCAGGGTTGGCATAATGACACAGGCCTGAAATAAAAAGCAGAGCGGTTCTTTCTATAACTGGGCATACAGCATGTACTTATGTCAAATAGTGGTTACTTGTAAGGGCGTTTAAACAAGTGAGAGTCCGGGCTATGGTCAGAACCAAGGTTCATATCTTTGTTACATTGCCTTCAAAGCAAGAATTTTTTTAATTATACATACATGCTGTTGTTAGCACCTAAGTAGGCTATGTCTAAGTATTAGACATGAATTAGTTTGTAGACAAATATGTGCCTGACATCGCCAATTATTCAATTCCTCTATTTTGTTTTCTAACTTTTTTTAATAAGTGCATTGAAAAAAAGTGTTCTTCTGTTTGAATGGTGAAAATAAATGATCGCCTTCACTTGGTTAATTTGGTTGTTATTGTAATATCATTATGATATTACTACCAGTAAAAATGAACGTCCTTTAAACATTTAATTTTTTTGAAGCGAGGATAACATCTCTACTTCTTGCAATTGGTCTGAAAGTCTAAACTATTTTATAAAGTTTTCACAGTGCAAACAAACCTTTACAGTGGTTCACTTTGATCCGGACTTAGACCACCTCTTTGGCTCAGAATAGATTTTTTTCTGTTGGTCTGGATCATGGTCAGAGGCACCTTTTACATCTTTTATATATGAACACTGAAAATTCTGACAATCTAGACCGAACAAAGTAGGTGTGAATGCCCCCACAATCAAACTCTGTGCCGTTGAAGTTGGTTCAGTCCTTGGTTTGTGATTACAGCTGTTTTTATACCTGCTCTGTGTATCGGAGTGCATTTTCTCTTGAATTGCAGGAAGCAACAGAGAAAAGAGCACTCTGTTGTGCACCTGTTCTGCTTCGAGGAGACATACAGATGCTTTGTGTAAAGAGCTGAGCAGATTAGCACTTCATTACCATGGTAGATTGTTTAACGAAGACACTGAGGGAACAGAGAGGCAGCTGGATTATGACCAAGCCATGTTTTCCATTTAGACAGGATTATTGCTTCAGGCTGCACACCTCGCATAGGGAATATGACTTAAAACTGAGGAAAACACCCATCAACCAATCGTCTTACGTTATCCTAACTCCCTTGTCTTATGAGGCCTGAATTGACAGAAAGCTTTGGCTTCTTCCAACTACATAAAAGTTAAACAACTCTTCTGTACTTGGAATGGAATGTTTTTTTTTTTTTTCTTTTAGATGTGCACTGTAATTCTGCTAAAAATAAAAAGATCTCTAAAAAACTAAATCCGACTTTTTCTTTTTGACTTTCTCAGACTGGAAACGTTGTATATGCCTCCAGCATCAAGTGCAGCTTCTGTCCACCATTCCTATAAGGTCACGATGACCTTTACGTTTGATCAATGTAATCTAATCAACCTTTGAGTCCGAGTGACGACTGGTCCAATTCTGAAACAAACTCCCTAAAGGTAAACTTCACATATCATGTTTTGTGAGGCCACATTAGAATCAGGTGATCCATGTGTCCGAGTGCATGTTTGTGCCAGACGATATTCCCTGTGGGTGCTCCTGATATATCACATTCACTGTGACCCTGACCTTCGTCCAACTGGTTCTGCCCAGTTCAAATGTGAGTCTGAATGAATGTTTGTTCCGAGTTTGGAGAAATCTCCTTTAGCCTTTCTTGAGACATTGTATTCACAAGAATGGGACTGATGTGCGGATAGATGACTCCAGACAATTTCCATTTACTGGTTGTCACTGGTGCAGAAGTATGCAACTGTACTGGTACTATACGTCTTCAAAACTATAACATAGCGTTATTCCTTAACTGGACTAATAGTCGTAAAATGCATATTTAGAGATTGAAAACAAACTGAGCTGTCACAAATGTGCTGTTTGTTTGCATGTTGGTTGTCATTAAGATGACACACATTCTAATCCTACTCACAGTGCTCATCACACAATTTAGAGACAGCTCCAAACAATCTGTAAATTCTGCTGTGGCGGATTTCTGTGTCTTTCTGAAGGTTGGATGAGCGCCACCCTCTGAGAGGAACCCATGTGCAAAATTACATTAAGCAGCAACGTGCCTCTGTGGATAACACCGCAAAGTGGCATTATTGTATTCTGAGCAAAGGGAGGAAATGAGAACAGAGATGAGGTCCAAAGGCAGTGACAGGAAATGAGTTGTGTTTGTCCTCTGTGGCAGCAGGTACTTCATCAAACCTGTGTATGTGAGAAATATACTGTATATGTTACAGGGGCCTCGGAGCCCTCAGGAAGAATGTGCATAAGTATGAGGATACAAAGTGACATGACAGCAAAAGGCATGCAATTATATCCTCTACTTCACCGGGGCCCCATCACAGATACAAAAGATAAAGACCCAGGCAGAAAGACAGGAACAGAAGTATGAATATACATATGCATACCTTCTTGTAATTACAAACAAAGACAATCCAATACACACAAGTATTACTAGTGTGTAGTGTGAGTCTTCTAACCTTCAAGGGGTATTTTTTATAAATTATTCTGAAAAGACCAACAAAGCAGCGCTTTCTAAAACGACACTTGCTCACCCAGTCACCACAAGGCCCCAATCTTTTACTTTTTTTGGATTGTGTGGGTCCACATGTAATACGATGTGTTTTTACTGTCCTTCCCATTCTCCTTTCATCGTCTGTATCTCAGAGGACAGAAAAGAGAGGGAGAGACTGCGGTGTTTAAAGTGGGCCGTCAGTCAGTCTCCCTGGAGTTTCCCATCCTGTAGGAATCTCATTATCAACAACCGCTGGCACATCAGAGACCAGGGATGCAAGTGTGTTTTCTGTGTGCGTGTGTGAATGTGTGCCCGTGCGTACACTGCAGAGTGTGTGTGTATACTACTGTATGTGTATAACATAGTCAAGGATAAAAAGAAGGAAAGAGAGGAAAAGGGAGAGAGTATGTGCCCACAAGAGGCGATCATTTTGTAGAATCTTAAGTACTAACGGTTCTGCGAGGAGCCATTTTACCCATAATGAATGCTGCTCCATCTCAAAACTCCTAAGAGAGCATATAGCTTTATATGTAGCCAACCCAGTACTCTGCAAAAAGCAGACGGAATCATAACAGCCAGTGAACTGCACTGCTTGATTGTCTCTTAGTGAACCCAGACACACTGACTGAACAACTTACATAACCCCAAGTATAACTGGTAATGAAATAATTGTTCCCCATCAAATAAATGGTGGATAATCAGTCCAACACTTCAAGAAATCAGGTTTTTAAGTTTTGTGAAGGGACGGGGGCATGAAAATGTCCCCACTGTGGGACTATTAAAGGTTATATTTTTACCACCTGATCATTCCAGATCTTCATTGAAATGCTTGTTCCTTATGGGGAATCAACGCTAATATTAGTAAAGTATTTGGCTGCAAAAGCTAATATAGTTAGCTAGCAACCAGCATTTTACTTTAAGTACAACATATGAAAGAGGACACGCACAATATTGAATAAACCTTTGTTTAATGACTTAGATATTTGTATTGATGAATAAATAAACTCTTCCCTGTGTATTTGTAGTAAGTGGGAAAACAGTGATAATGTCATCAGAAGTTTTCTGATACAAAAAAAACACATACTTAGTGGAGATTGCTCTGATAAACTTCTCTTTTAAGCATCAAATCCATCAATAAGTCAATCAGGTAAGCACTTGTCAAGGAAAAATGGAAGACATACAGACAAGTTTTTCCATTAACAAGTAGCTTAAGAGACTACCTTTGTATAACAAAAAATAGGCTTATGGGAGAAAGGGCTCCATTTACAAACTTACAAAACAACATTATTTCAAAGTCATGATATTATCACTGACCTCACAGCAAGTGTACTTTAACGTACTTTGCACTGTATAATAAATAGGGGTTAGGTCTTGAGACCCTCTTACCCAAAAAACTTCAGAATTTAAACTGCACTTTCAAGGGTCCTCAAAAACACATCCACCAATTCTGAAGTCCCTCAGATGAGAGTTGTCGAGAAAGAAAAACAGATGCTGTGTCTCAAGTCTCACAGAGTATCCTGTACACTGGCGTAGTGCCGGATTTCAGACAGAGTGCTGATGTCTATTGTGCACTCAATAGCAACATGCATCCACTATCATGCTCACTTAAATGTCTGCCTGCTGCTCTGGCCACTCCACTTCTCGTGGATCTCGTGTGAGCCCCCCTGTCTCGCACGATGTGAGAATTGGCGTTGGTGACAAGTAGGGTTGCAAAGGGGCGGAACATTTTCATCAAATTTCTGGAAACTTTCCGGAAACTTTCCATGGGAATATTGAGCTCGGGAATTTGTGGAATTTTGAAAAAAATAATACAGAAATTAAGCGCTGAGCAATAAAAACATCATTCAAAACTATTCTAAAGATGTATGGATTGCAGCACACGCAGCAAGTTGAATTCAACCCTGCACTGTGCATTTCTCCATCACAAGCACAGATAATTCCCAGCATCCTGCTCACTACAGCAGGGCTATTGAGGCCTGCTGTAGTGTGCAGGACTAGTCAGGTAAGTTTCGATGATATTACTGGGGAAAATATATTAGCATGCTGATTGAGGATGGTCCATTTGTTCATCAAGCCTCTTTCTATTAATTTTTCCATCAATTTTAAAATATTTTAAAGACGAATCCAATTGTTTGGCTAACTATTTATATCTCTGGCATTGCTTTAGTGTTTTTTTACAAGATTTCTTCTCATCTTATTCTACAGAACAATGCCACGTGCACTATCGTATTGTGGATACATTTCACCCCAGCCAATGTAGAAGGAAAGGCTGTGTGCATTTGCAAATACTGTGCAATGACCTATGTTAAGAATGACACAAAGATGCAGAAGCATATAGTCAAGTGCCCAAAGTTTCCTCAGGGCTCAAATCAGCCTATGACAAAACAAAATGTTTATATTTATGTCTGTATATGACAAGGTAAATACAGTTAGTATAAATTACCCGCACAATTTCCCGTATATTCCCATATATTCCCGTTAATTCCCATGGAAAGTTTCCAACTTTGAATATTCCCGGAATTTTGCAACCCCATTGACAAGTCCTCTTTTGACGCCCCATTTTCAAGTTCACTGTTGTGACATAATCAGTCACATCAACACAGCATAATTGTGAGGGTACAGGGTTGGGGTCTCGACACTGCACTTCCTGTTTTTCTTTCTTTCAGACAGACAGAAAACAGAAAGACAGTCTCTTCTGGCTTTGTACAATGTAAACTTGCTTACCTCATTGTGTAACACATCGTCCTTACACACTAGTTAGAACATGCTGACAACACTTTTCTGTCAGGGACCATTAGTAAGTTTGCAGTGACTAATGCTACCACTCCTCATTTTAGTGCTCCTCTTGTTCTTAATCTCATTATTAGACACTGACTCGCGGTTTTTCTAATCATCAGCTACATCTGATCAAGCTGCTTCCACATGCAGCATTGCCACCCACTGGAAAGCTCGGCTCCTGGTTAGTTCATCCGATGCTGCAGCTGCATTCCATGTAATGTTTTCTTTCTAACATAAATGGATTATTGGACTTGAAGTCAATAGTAAGCAGATTAAACTGAGCAATGTGTGTTAGCAGACACCACACAAATAGACCGGCCGCTCTAATCCCAATAAATACCCACTCCATGTCACATGATATAAATTTAGAAGCAAGAATCTTGATTTATGACACATCACCACAACAAGAGTGGAATACTATAAATTATATACATTCTTTGCCTGAAAAAGGTTCTGAACAAAGTTCCAACTCAACCACATAACAGTGTTTTGTTGGTGAAGAGTAAATGGCTGAACATCACAATCACAATAAAATAATCCTGTGCCAGTCTGTTCTTTTAATATTTTTCCAAAAATCTGTACGCCAGACTGTGTCACACCCCCTTTAAAGTTCCTGCGTTGTTTGCACTTTCGGTTTTATTGTGTATATTAAAAAACACATCCTGTTCCTGATTGTTTCAACTTTACTGCTCACCTTGTCCGTGCCCAGTTCCTGCCCCTGTGTTTCCCACCGGTAGGCCCTTTATGTTCAGGCTATTATTCTGTGACGGATCTTCCTCCATTGTTTTCTCGCCTCCCTGTGTATGACTTTTTGCTTGATTACCTTATTTAATTTGTATTTTTTCTCCCTGTTTCTGATGAGCCTCGCTGGACTGATATTCTGCGCATGACCTTTTAGTTTGTAAGTAAAGACTCAGCCCTTTTCACCTGCACCAAGATTCCTCTGATTTCTCAGTCACTGTTACAGGAAGAAGTGGTTTAACGTATTGATTAATTGTTGTAAATTTCAGACAAACTGTAGCCAGTTTTAAAAAAAAATTCTGTTATTTAATTAAAAGTAAAAGACAGGAGGCGTTTTCTTCCCAGTGTCATAAACCCATATCATGCCTGGAGCAGGCATGTCAGTGTATGATATATAAAAGCCTTTTCACCTCCGAGGTACAGGTCTGTACAGGTGGGGGAAGATTTTGACGGAAGTCGGCTTATCAGACCTGCCTTATCTCCCTCAGACAGTTTGTTTGAAGCAAAGACGCTAAAGAGAGAGAGGGAGAGAGGCATAGAGAAACAGAGAGAAAGAGAGGGAGGAACCGCCACAGGTCAAAAAGCCACAGGACTGTTGGTCGTGTCAGATTCACAGCCCTTCTGGGGTCACCTTGTCTCAAAAAACAGCTGGGGGACTCACCTCAGCTGAATGTGACTGAACTTTTCTGCTTCCTCTTTCACCTGACCTCAAAGTTGATGCTCATCGTTACTTATGATATTTTTTAAAGTATTAATGTGTATTTTAGGAGTTTCGGCACTCACCATTCAGGTTTGAATTTAATTTCAATAGATTTACAAGCAAATTATAAAAATGTAGATTAATTAGTCCACTGCATTAGTGCTCGGCACATTACTCTAATCCAAGTAATCTTTATGGGTAAATTTATCTATTGCATGCTCATTACATTGTTATACAATAATAAAAATGCAGTAAAACATTGTGGCAAAAAGTCAAAATTATAAAAACAAATGACCCTGACTGTAAGAATGACTTCTACAGTTGCTGACTCCAGCTATAATATCGCAGCCATATTTGGTTCATTAAACTGGGAAGGTGAGAGCTTGAGTTCAGGACTGGCACACTGATCTCAATGAGCAAACTGCCAAAGGTCACTCTCATAAAGTCGCTGTGGGAGCTCATCCATTCTAGTGTCCTAGTGAGAGCTAAATGTCTTGCCGCTATTATTAAGTATAAACATGGAGCCTGCAGGAACCTTCAAGGTAACAAGCCTCAGTCGAGAGGAGCATCGCCGAGCAACCACCGTTGACAGCGGAGAGGAAAATGGTGGTAAGAGGAATTCTATGACAGAAAGTGGGAAGTAAATAAAAGATCCACATCGTATAAAAAATACATTTTGGATGGGAATATGATATTTGTCCAGAGAAAACCTGACAAGTCTGCTAGCAATTATTAAAAGTGAAATGTGAACTACTCCATGATGGGTAGGCAGGTACGACCTCATACCTGTCATTGCAGGCCATGCAGAGGGGGACAGAGTATGTGTGGAGGGGTCCAGGTTGGATGTCAACTAGCCTTCACTAATCATCTACACGTGTGGCTCCAGACAGGGTTAGCGACTCAGTTCGGCAGGTAACTAGTCACCTATGGGCTGATTTATTTTCCAGAGGGCTGATTTATGTTGTGCTTATATCTGTAAAGAACCTTCCATCTGGCAGAGCACAAAACCATCAACACTGTAATTAAAATGCAATTACCACCGCTCTCCTCTTCCAGTTACACAGTAATCCCTGAGAAGTCTTTCCATCTGTGCCATATACGTATATACACGCGCTCTCGCACACGTGCGCACACACCCATGCACACGCACACGTAGAAAGCCCCATTTCTCACTCCTCAGCACAGTTTCCGCCCGCCGCCCCCGTCAGCACTCCACGACAACACAACACTGTCTTATAGCTTCCAAATCTGCTCTTCAACTCAGCTTACAGTGCAAAGCCTATCTGTTTCTGCACAAATCACCTGCTCATCCTTTTGCACCGTCTCTTCCCTCTCACCATGGTCCCTGCAGTTTGACGTATCTTAGTCAAAACCCCCATTGCGAGGGGGACTGTTACTTTTGAAACTGGATTGTCAGTCCTGTTATACGGCTGTAGTTAGATGCTATAGCTCATAATAGGATATAAATAAAATGTGTGTCATGACCATGACATTGACAAAAACATTTTTTGTCAAATACTAGAAATTGACTCAGATGTTTGGTTCATCTTGTTTTTACTTATCTGATAGTTAATTACTACATTTTTAATTTAGCGAGTTTCATACTGCTACATAAATCTAATCCTTGGTACACCATGTTAACCGATACAAATTTGTAACTGAATTATCATCACTTCAAAATTGCATCTATTAATATGGGTCAAATTTTGCCAGAATTGAAACACACAAAAAACATGTTTTGTGGGTATCGAGACATTGACCTACGGACACCGAAATCGAATCAGATCCTCCTCGAGTCCAAGTGAACATTTGTACCAAATGTAAAGAAATGTAATGAAACTCAAGGTCAAGGAGACTCAAGACATTCCTGAGACATCGGGTCTACAGGAATGGGCAGACAGGGATATTAGATTGATGGACAGATGGACAACACAAAAATAAAATGCTTGCGAATACAGCTGTCATCGGTACGGAAATATTGAAAAACTAAAATTTATATGAAGATAGGAAGACTTATTTTGAAAGTAAAATGTACTGAAACTAATGTAAGATATGGCAAGAGTTATAAAGAATAGCAAATGAAAACTAATATTTTCAAGCGCAATCTAAAATTGTTTTGGTTGTGAACTCTGTGATTACATGCAGAAGGCCTTCAAATGAAACTTCAGTTAAAACAAGACTGACAAGACTTTGTTTGAGAATGGTCAAGGTCACTATGACTATGAAAGCTGTAGAACTGAACACAAACATATGTCAAACAAATGGGGAAACAAAGACATGAATAAGGATGTGTTTTCTGCATGTTTGAGTGTGTGCACACAGGCCTATGTGTGCTAGGGGGATGGGTATTGAGCTGTCCCTCTAGAAATAAAACCGTAATTACTTCTGACTAAAACTGTAATTAAAATACATCACATCTGCAGCCTTACGTGTGTGTGTGTGTGTGTGTGTGTGTGTGTGTGCTCACACCTCAGATGTCTATATACAGTTGTGTGTGTGTGTGGGTGTGTTTGAATGTCTTTGCCACTGCAATGGGACTCTGTGAGTGCCACAGATAAATCACCTCCACGTAGCTTGCCAGCACGGGGACACGGGGACTGGGGGTGGAAGAGAGATCAGAGAGGGGTGCATGGGGGAAGGAGAGAAGTGGCAAAAGGAATAAAAGAGAGAACTAGAGGGGGACAGACAGATAACAGACTTACATTATTGTTCACCTCCTAATAAGAGGAAAACCACTCCACTTTGCGGAAAGACGGCTAGAATACACAGGAGTTTTCAATTTGATAGAACATCAAAGGTAAATCCTGATTCTCCATATTGTTTTGTAGAACAAACCCCTCCTTGTTCGAGAAACTTAACAAAGATCATCCTTCTATCAAAGACGTTTTCAGCTCACCAAACCCTATTGAGGGAAGAAATCAAATGCAGTGAATACTGTTAAACCCTATCCAGCAATACCGCACAAAAGCGCAGGCAGTTCGACCTTTTCCCCACTGTTTCCTCAAACAGGATCAGTGGTGTGAGTCAAACGATGTATGCACCATGCAGTCATGAACCATACTTTCACTGCTATTGCCTGTGTATATGGAGCCATCGGGGAGGCATGGGAGGAAGAGGTGGGATGACAAATAGCGGGCAGCTGAAGCCACCGGGGTTAACCACAATTGTTGTTGCAGAGAGAGGACATTATTGGAAATGGCTTTGCCACCGTGGGCGCCCCTGTTGAATAGTTTTTTTCCCCCTTCTCCCAGGCAAGCAATGATTTCCCTCTGCTTCCTGTCCACATGCACACACAGACACAAACACACACACACACACACACACACACACACACGCACACACACACACACACACACACACACTGCACAACACACTTACACACACTTAAATGGAGTGGGATCTGCAATAAACCATGGGAATTAAGAAGGTGTCAACACAGACAGAGCTCAGTGAATCAGGGAGCAGCAGGTGATGGAACCTGAGGGTGAGGTGCTGGCCACAATGCTGATGCGTGCGATGAGAATGCATAACTACAATGGCTGATCATTGCGAGGAAGTCTGTTAAGAGACAACCTAGTAATCACCCTTCAGCGTGCCCCAGTCCACCCCATCAGTGCATCCTCAATAACAAGACAGGAAGAGCTATTTGTTCCCCGAGTCCATTCTACACCTGGCTTCGGGGACGCGCTCTCCTCTGTTCCCGGTGAATGAGATAGCCTTTCACTGGGCTGTATAACCTTTACGAGCTTCCTTCACAGACAACACAATGTGTGCAATCAAATCTGACTCACTAAAATAAAAGACTCTTCTGAAATGAAAGAGTGTTCGGGTATTAAACAAGCCTGATGTGCTCGTGGCATTGAGTCGAGACAGGACAGCCGTAGCACTTCATGAATTACATAAAACAAATAATGAAACAGTTTGCACTCGTGTGACACCTGCTCTGTTTGCTTTGATTTTAAACAACACACAAAGCTTTTATCTGAGAGCAGGGAGGAGGAAAAACAAGGCTTTGATTTTGGGAGGGGGAGACATATTGATTTTCTTGACATTGGGCTCTCCTTGGCATTAAAGGTGTTCTTTCCTCTCAGCTCTGATTACCTATGTGCAGAGTAAGCTGGGCTTTTTCAATCTTATCTGTGAAGATAAAATAATGGTAAGAAGCCATCTGCTCCTATAATGGGAGAGCACCTCTAGCTAGCTATCAAGTCCTTATCAGGGTCCATGGAGAGTGCTGTAGAACATACTGGAATGTCAAGCAGTCAATAGAACAACACAATAAGCAAGCTTTATTCCCTTAAACAAAGACTGATGAATGGTGGACCTTTTTTCATTCTGAGATCTGTATCCAGAAAAGGTTAATATCAGCTGCTGGAGCTTTTTCAAAAGGAAAAGTCAAAGAGAAGGGTACAGACCTTAACTAAAAGAGCACTCAGTAAAGCCTATACCTCAACCAAGGCCCAGAGGTTCCTTTAAATTCAGTCAAACCACACCAAATTTCACATTCTCATTCTCATATCAGTCCCCTTAATGTGCCTGTTGTCTTTTTCATCAAGATCCATGCAAAGTTCCCTGAGAAATTTGTGAAAACCTAAAAAAAGAACCTATCTCACTATGTTAAGGAAAGTGCAAGTTAACTCCTGGATCTGCCCCCTGATCCAGCTCCACACCAAAATATAATGGGTTCTACCCTGAACTATACTGCAAGTTTTTGTGTAAATAAACAAACACAACTGCAGTTGAAAACATAACCTCCTTGGCAGAAGTAACAATATATAAACAAGAAGAAATAGATTATAATTACAATAAATAACCTGTAGCGTCAAAAATAAATGCCATTACATTTGGAGTTAAGGGGTTTGGCTAAATTTCTGGATAGTGGAGGGAAGTGGAGACACATCTTCCATGAGCTTCGGTGCTCCTCAGAGAGATGTCTAAACAGGCTTCATTATTCACAACTTTGTCACATTGAACTAAACAACATACAAGTATAGCACAGGGCTTTCCAGCTAGTTTGATGTGCTTTTTGAGGATTTATGTGTCAACATGTGTTTCAGACAACCAGATTTAAAATCAAGCTGCAGCTACTTTTCACCGAGCGCTGTTTCCCCCAAGCAGGTTTCCTGCTCGGCAATCTAAATCAAGACAGAGCTGTTGTCAGCCATGTGGAGGGGACAGGGAGCATGTTAGCTCCACTAGATTGAATTAAGCTGAATCCCCCAAAGATCCACATTCAGGCAGGATTCAGACCAACGTCGAGATGACGAGCAGCGCTGTATCGATTTCACCAGTTCCCAATCATATTACTCTTCTTCTGCCGACTAATTCAATTCCCTTACAGACAGTTCACAACTCAGTTCATAATTACAGTGATGCCAAATTACAATGTATCTTGCCAAAGAAATTGTATTAGGGGCTTCAAACTGCGCTGTCTGATTACATCAAATACCTATTGTTGGGTGGGTCATGACAAATTCAGTGTCTTCACTGAGGCATAATGTGTCGACCCAACCCAGTTGGGGTACTAATGTAACGACTCTACTCACAAATTAAATTGGTGTCATGAATAAATTAAGTGTCGTTCTCACAGAGGGATCACTTAGTGCATTGTGACTCCTGTGGAAGTTTTCAAATCTCATAACTTAATAGACACCTGTGAAAAACAACTTTAATTTTCTTTTCTACTTGCTTTTTGTCAAGCGGCAGTATCATGTGTCATGTGTCCATTTCTGGCTTTCACTTGAAAGTCATGGCAAAGGGCAGATGGCTCTCAACTGACAAGGAGCTCAGCCTGCAGCATTGATTTGTTTACTAATAGCTGATGGAAACCCTAGAGCGCCTCTCCTCTTTACCACCAGCCATGGGGAGATGAATAATTAATGGATTTTTAGCTTTCCTTTTTTTTTTAGCTATAAAAGGATTACTGAAAGTCAATTCAGTAATGTAATACAAACACTTAAAAAAGCCATTTCATGCCTGCTACAGCGTTAGATCTGAAAATCAGCCACTCCCTGTGAAGACGTTGGAGTCGTGACAGTGATAAGGCTTCTTCATGCAGGGGCTGTTAAAGACGCCGATATGTTCAACTACAACTTCAAATATAGCCAATGAACATACTCATAAAAGATTCAAATCTGCCTTGAAATGAAATGTCACATTCGATGTAAAATGACACAGAGATAACGCAAGGAAACATAAACTTACAACTTACTAATAGCAGAGTGCTAGTTCCACTACTATTAAAACTACTACTTGCATCTTTTTATTTGGAGTTTAATGATAACAAGCACTTTTATTAATGTCTGCCAAGCATCACTCTGCTTACAAACACCAAAAGACAGACAACAAATGAGAGATAATTTAATCTGAAGATAAACCCAAAAAGCAGAGACAAAGATCTTGCACAGAAAACAGAACACTTTAATCTTTCTTCCCCCAAGGCCAGAGAAAGAAAGACAGGGAGATAGAGAGATAGAGAAAAAGAGAGACAGTGAACAGACAGACTGATAGAGACATTGATATAATTGAATGTGACTTATTCCCAGGACCCACCCAGCCCTGTGTCCATCTGTAGGCAGCCTTGGACAAACCACAAACACCCACAAAAACATACACACACACACGTATGCAAACACACACACACATATTCACACACAAACAGAACATCTGGAGTGTGCACCAGTGGACCTCGCCTAGTGCCAACCTGCCTAATAGCCTATGGAGTCAATTATAAGAGGGGAGAAATTTTCTGGCTTAATCGCTAATGGCACCATCTGGATAATGGCAGACTTCACAGAGTAACTTTTGCTTCTTCCTCTTACCTGGTCATCTGGGGATGTCTCATCTCATCATTGCCTGTTTTTGGGGCAACGGAGTAAAACCAAAGAGTTTTTCACATATTAATGAAGTCCCTTTTTTCAGAGCCCAACGAGCTAGTTTAAGTGAAAGTGGACTTTTTCGTGTCTATTTAAATGTTCCATCGTATCTGTTTGTTTATACACGAAAAAAAAATTCTGAATTGAGCATGTCACTGTATTTAATGGAAATTTAAAAAACAATCTTTCTGTTTCCTTTTACACCAGCAGAGTAATTAACTGCCTGACCTTGTGTTGTGTTACAGCTTTTCAACAACAGCTTTTCTTTTCTGAAAACATTTGATGGAAAAAATGAACAGTGTTTTCTTTTCTTTTTTGCTGGTACAAATCTGAACTTTCCTACAACTGTCGGTGTTGTGGCATTTCACGTCAACACAAAACTCTATTGCCCAAAGCACATTGCAGCAGTATCAATTTCCCCTCTGTAGCGGGTGATATTTTAACAAATGTGCTCCAGCAACAGCCCGTTGAGCTGAGGGCCAGAGAGGTGCAAGGTTATTTATCGAGACCTGGGAGGAATGATGGCAGGGGAAATGGGCAGCCAGGTAGGAAGGCATGCAGGCGGGCAAGAGATGAGAAGACACAGAGATTGTCCTAAAAACACTGGGGACTGGAGGGAGTCCAGAGGCAGAGGGAGAAAGACGAGAGTGGGATAGTTGGGGAGCAGACAGATTGAAAAACACATTTACTTAGCGTCTGGCATAGCGACGATCACAAATCCAGCTTGGCATGAAGGACAATTTGGAACCAAAACAGGCGGCCCTCTAAATGAAGGACATTGAAGGGAATGAAATTGAGAATGAAAGGGAATTAACTAGCTGTGGAGATGTAAATACAGATTTAAGAATATTAATATTTCTTGTTTGGATATTTTTAATAAATGTATTGCCTTGCTTCTCTGGCCTCCGACCTTTGATGCAAGCAGAGATGTATATAAGGTAGTAATAATGGCCATGCGATAATGTCTGTGATAGTGCTTATGTTCATTTGATGGATTAGTTAATGCTTTATTATTCTTTGTGTACCCTCATGTATTAACTGCAAATTAAAGTAGTAAAAAAACACAGCTTTAAATATAGATTGAAAATCTGTGTGTATGCATAAACTAATTAGTCAAACATTGGAATGTCACTTCAAAATGCCCTCGCCTGTATTTCTCTTGCTGCAACACAAGTGTCAAGCTACTTTCCCATTTAAACGAGCAAAACACCATGATTAAGTAACAACAACAACATCATTAACATTTTTCTCTTCTTCTTTTAAACCAGCCATACATGCGGTGGTTCTCGTGGAAACTGGAAATCGAATGTGGCCAGATGGAGGCTGCACACGAGCTTACATAAGTTGTGGTGACTGGGGTGATTTAATATGAGAAGTGACTGAACAAGAATGGGGGGGCTTGAATACAGCACATTGCCTTGTATCACAGTGGCTTTTTTAATAGCTCATGCGTCGCAAACAAGAACGTGCAGAGTTGAAAGTGCACAGCAGTACAAAATGGCAAATAGTCAGATCTCTGAAATCTTTTATACAAAATGTCCCGCACTGAAATCAACACATAACACATGACGCCTTCTTAATTGAAAGCCTGCCAGTTGCAGGAGCACTGTGAGTGTGAAGTGAAACAAATGTGTGTTTGATTTGTTATTATTTGTAAGGGAAGGGGTTAAAGAAATAAACGTTGGAGCTAACGGCACTCTGACAAATGGAGAACGGGGTATATGAACCATGAAATGAACACTCTGGCAATTGGAAGGCAGCAGGCTTTCAGCACCATGGTCAGCAACAAAGTGCCTGCAACAGCTCACTGCTTGAGCGATGGTATTCACAAGGCTAAAGAGAGCTGGGGAGAACAACAGAGGACGACAGAAAAGGCAGCGGATTGTGGGAAAGAGGGGGAAGGCGGAGAAGAATCAAACCAGGTGAAAAGTACGGGGATTGGATGGCGCTTTGGAGATAGAGGTGCATTTTTTTTGAAGAGTTTCATGTTTTTTTACTGGACCAAAAAAAGAGTACACAGTGAGCAAGATCAAAAGCCTAACAAGGACACAATGACTAGATGTTTTATTTCAAGCAAGACTACAATACAATTAAAAAGAATCGATTTAGTTCAAAATGAGGTCAATCCAAGGCGTTTCTTTTTTCTCTACTCCAGAGCCTGTGAAGGTAGCTGTCCTCTCAGCCGTCAGCCTGTCCGTCTCCATGTAAGGTGTGCAGGAGTTTATCAGTGTGGTGCAGAAGGCAGAGCTCAGATAAAGTTAGAAGGAGAAAATAGCCTCCACCACCTGGCTCCCCCACTGCTTGTGAATGTGGCTTTTTCCCATTAATTGTTGTTGTGGAGCAGTATACAGCCATTAAACAGTAAATAAGTCATTAACTATGCTGGCTGCCGGGGTGCCTCAGGCCAGGACCTGTATTTGTTGCAGAGAAATGGAAGTGGTGGGCCCTGCAGGCACAGAGGCCGAGGTTAATGCAGTTGGGTTGATGACGGACAGCCGGGGCTCGACTGCACTGGCAGCTCACCCACACACACACACACAGTATGACTATTTGTCAACATCAGATATGGGAAATGGGACGTGCAAAACATAATTTGAATGCATAAATTACTATTTTATTAAATATTGCTGTAAATGCAATTTGCTAGCAAGCAGGTTAGAAGGTTAACTCTGTGGTTAATACCTATAAACCTGCAACAATAAACAGCAAAGCACTGCAAACACTTCAGCATGTTAAACCACATTTTTTAGCAAATACATTTTGAATACTGATCATTATACTGCTGCTAAAACAAGAAGGAATAAACCAGCATTATGCATAGACTGAACTGCAACAAATACTTGAAATCGTCGCATATTACTGTTAAATGTTCTATTGTATCAGTTTCTATATATAAAAAAAACAAGTACAATTTGAGAACAGGGGAATTTCTAAATCTAGCACGTCACTTTACTTAGTGGAAATTTTAAAAACAATCTTGTTTGTTTTTATACCTTTAGAATAATTTACTGTCTGACCCTGTGTTTTGATACAGCTTTTCAAGAACAGAGGAGTTGCAGGTTTTCATTTCTGAAAACATTTAATGGAAACACTATACACTAATTTCAGAAATCTCTCTCTGAACTTGGCTCGTCGATGATGGTTAAGCTGCAAACAGCGTCACAGGCCAAGCAAACAGCTCATTCCAAACAGGCAGGTTCAGAACAAACACCGCACTTGAATGTTTTAATTTTGACTGTTGAAATGTAAACACTGTTGTTTAATAATGTTAAAACTTGAAGTGGAAATTTGACAACAAAAAAAAACAGTGAGCCTCAACAAAGATCCAGTTGCCTACAAAGTTATTTTGGTCGACAACTCTTCAAATCCAGACAAATCCCATCTGAACCTCACCAGACCTCAGTGTGTAAAACTAAATTTGTGTGCAAGCTTTCTGAAGGTAGCGCTTGGCCATCTCTGACGTCTGTTAGCAAAATGGAGCGTCAAAATAAATATCTTGTGTGTGTGTGGGCTGAATTTTTGTTTTAATTCTGGCTGAGAAAGTATGGTGTCAAATCTAAAACACAAAACGGCAACACGCCAAAATAAAAACATCCCATTCTATCACTCAGTATCAGTGAGAGATGGGGGCTGGTGTTAATAGGACTGTAATTAAAGCCTCCAACTCATCTCACTGTCATAGCAGTACACTGTCTCTTTCAAAACACACACACACACACATACTAACAGACATATGCAGAGAACGCAAAACTGCTTTGTTCCTCCCACCCACCTTTAGTCTACCAAGGGCTGTGTGTGTGTGTGTGTGTGTGTGTGTGTGTGTGTGTGTGTGTGTGTGTGTGTGTGTGTCTGTAAGCAGTGTGGTGGTGGTGGGGGGAGTTATAAAATCATTCTTAATTACACATTTGTCACATGAAAAGCATTCTGCCTACTCTGAATGAGCTCTCACAGTCTGATTAATTCAGCAACCCTGACATTCCAACTGCTCATTATACACCAAACTTCCACTCCTCTCTGTCTTTTTTATCTATGTCTTCCCCCTTTTCATTTTCTCCCTAATTCCTTTGGTCCTCGACATTTCAGGCTTTTCATGTGAGTGTACTGATGTACGCTTGCCAGATCCTGTAGCCGCAGAGACAAGTTTGTCCTCCGGGATTCGGGGCTTTGACAGCACACATAGGCTGTCAGCGTTCAATGTTGGCGAACGCTGATAGGACAATTAGAGTGGGGAACACTCTGTTTCTTGGTGTTTGTGGATCTTTCCGGCTCTCATTTATACCGGCGTCCACACTGTATCAGAACGATGAATCTAAAACAAACAGTAAAACTGCCTTTACACATCGAGCTCTGGTGCTACGAGTAAGTGTATCCTCAACAACATGTTTGTTATTCCTTATAGTCCACTATCGCCGGAGCCTATTTAACAATCACGTCACTAAATGAACTATGTGTTGAACAAGAAATATTCAGGAAAGAGAAGAAAATGCATTGAATGTTTTAATTAAACGAGTCAGCTAGATAAAGTTAATTTAAAAGAGGTAAATAAGAAAGCATAATCGGAAAATTAAGAGAAACTGTGTTAAATTTACATCTTCATTAAACTCAAAGGGAAAGACCATCCTTTTAACCACACACATTTCATTTGTGCAATATTACCATGAGACCATATTTTCCAGGAGCCATGCAGTGTAAAAGAAAACCTTTTACTCTCACTTTTGTTTTGAAACTGTGTTCATCTATTTGAGTTATTTCCATCTCTGATTCCTTTGTGAGCTTACAGGAAAGCACAGGTCCGTTGCATCCCTGGAGATGCTAAATCTAAACATCAGACATCTAGACAAACAACATCTGTTTACTCTCAAACACTCGCAGAGCTGCTTCCATGGTGGAAATATCACACATGCAGGCTGAACAAAGCAGTAAGGTGTCTCTATCACACTTCGATCACCTATCGGAAACGTGTTTGTAGAGAGAGTCACTATAATGTATATTTTGCTTTAAGTGTCATGGCAACTCGGAAAGAGAGAGACTCATTTACAGTATAAATTCCTAGATATACTGTATCCCCTGCTTTCATGCCAGTTTAGATCAAGCTTGCAACAGCAAAATGATCCCTTATCCTTTGTGAGGCAAAAGTCGATTACGTTCCACCTGCTCCATTTGGTAATATTTTGGCTTGCCATGAAATTGCTTTTACTGCAAAGTGCAGGGAGTACTTTAGAGAGGAGTGTCAATAAAAATCAGGTGTGGCAGTGTAGTTTGATGTAAAAAATAGGGTTCCAAAAGGGCGGAAAATTTCCGATAATTTCCGGAAACTTTCCATGGGAAGTTGAGCTCGGGAATTTTTAAGAAAAACTAATTATGCTAATTAAACGCTGAGCAATTAAAACATCATTCAAAACTCTATTTTAAAGATGTGGGGAATGCAGCACACGCTGCACGTTGAATTTCCAACCCTCCACTGTGCATTTCTCCATCACATTCACAGATAATTCAGGGCTATTGAGGCATGCTGTAGTGTGGAGGACTAGTCAGGTAAGTTTCAATGATATTACTGGGGGAAATATATTAGCATGCTGATGTGGATTGTTAATCTGTTCATCTAGCCTATTTCTATTCATGTATGCATCAATTGTAAAATATTTTTACAGACGATTCCAACTGTTTGGCTAACTATTCATAACTCAGGCATTGCATTACTGTTTTTTTACTAGCTTTTTTCTCATCTTATTCTACAGAACAATGCCATGTGCACTATCATGTGTGTGAGACTTTTCACCCCAGCCAATGTAGAAGTAAAGGCTGTGTACATTTGCAAATACTGTGCAAAGACCTGTGTTAAGAATAACACTAAGATGCAGAAGCATATAGTCAAGTGCCCAAAGTTTCCTCAGGGCTCAAATCAGCCTATGACAAAACAAAATGTTTATATTTATGTCTGCATATGACAAGGTAAATAGAGTTAGTACAAATTACACACAACATTTCCAGTTTATTCCAGAATATTCCCGTTAATTCCCATGGAAAGTTTCCAGCTTTGAATATTCCCGGAATTTTGCAACCCTCATCATGACCAGACAAACAAAAAAGTCTTCATACATGTGGAAAGCGCAAACGAAGTTGTAAACTTGGACAGACAAGATTCAAGAACATTTTGCTATAGGAGCCAACTTCGTTGTCTATGAGCTCATAAAAAAAACGAGTCATATACATCATGTCCTGTCTCCTGCTGCTCTACGCAGAGCCACCTCTCACCTGAATGTTTTCAAAAAATGTCTGATTCATGTTGCTTTTGTGATCACATCTGACCTGGATAATCTCCTGCTGTGTTTTTCATATATGAAAAGTAAACTCAAGAAACTGTCCAGACCCACTTTTGGGGATATCATTAAAAAATGTCATTTCTGACCTTACTGACCCTATTCCTGGGAGTGTTTTATAACTGGACTATATCAGCAAAATTAAACTTTACATATTCTGGAGGAATTTTCAATGGGCGTGGTAAAATGGCTCAATGGTGCCCCCCGAGACCCCCGGAACGTGTTCACATTGACCAATCTTCACAAAATCGATACACAGGTGTATCATGAAAATGACTGATCCTCAGCAGAGTCTGTTTTAGAGGAGCTTCAGGCTTTCTGGGTTTTTTTGGTCTCCCAGTGGCTATAGAACATACTCCAGTAAACTAACCAACCCACAATCCCATTTATCAGTTAAAATCAAGCTTAGACTCTAGTTTTATCTTTTCATTCACAAGCTGACATGGAATCCGACGACGTAAAGACAGAAAAAGTGATTTATAAATGCAGACATAAAAGACAATAATAAGCTACGTGTATGCCCTGAATAGACTAATAAAGTAATTGTAATATTACAAACAGACCCTTGTCATCTGTGGGTGGCTGTGGCTGAGGGGTAAAGCAGTCCTCCTCCAACCAGGAGGTCGGCAGTTTGATCCCAGTCTTCCCATCTGCATGTCATAGTGTCCTTGGACAAGATGCTGAACCCCGAAAAGCCCAGCATAGAAGATAATGCTCTTTTGGCTTATTCTATGTGTGCTATTATTTTATTACAGAACCGGTTTAAGTGTTTGTGTGTGTGTGTGTGTGTGTGTGTGTCTGTGTGTGTGTGCGTGCGTGCGTGCGTGCCTGTGTGTGCGTGTATGAGATGATCCCACCCATGGTAGGTTAACCAGCAGTGAGACATGAAACATTCATAGCAGATGTGACCAAGGCATCACAGAACAGGAAGTTAGATCCCCCAGGCGCTGTGACACACACACACACACACACACACAGACACACACACACACACACACACACACACACACACACACACACACACACACACACACACACACACACACACACACACACACACACACACACACACACACACACACAAAGATACACAGGCAGTTGAGGTAACCAGTCTGAATAATTGCTGTTTTGTTTTATTGACATTCAGTTTCTGAATAAATATCTCCTGGCACTAAAGATGGACAGAACACACACATTTGAGGCCACAGTCCTGATTTATGATGGTTCATAATTCTGACACCACCTACTGCAGGTGCAGGAAGGAGATAGAGCCCGCAACACACACACATGCATGCACATACTGTACTCCTGCACCGAGGCCAACACATTATATCATACTATGTGAGTGCATTAGCGACTGAGCATGTACACACTTGCCACTAGAGTGGCTATAAATGTCTCTCCTCACAGCGTGCTCTTTGGGCCGGCATGCCACCAGCAGCTAGTCCCCCACACAGTGTCAGTGACAGCACATAGAGTAAATTAGCCCAACTGACTTGACCCAACCACATGGTGTGTGAGCACAGTCTGATAGTGTCTCCCTCCCAAAAAAAAAACACAACATCAAATCAGCACTGAAACGACCCGCAACATCCACACTTTACCACTGCCTGCTTCCCTGCTTCCAGTCTCACCCTTCAAAAACAATAACCATAATACCAGTAGTAGCAGTGAGATAGACTATTTTACAAAACCATCTGCAGGAATAAGTTATGGTCATATTATTTCAGTACAATAATAAATTGCCAAACTCATTTTTAACAAACATTTTCATAACTGCAGAACAATTTGTCCCTGGAGTCATAGCATTGTAATGTCAGTCTCAGTACAGCAAAAATATATAAATGTACCTTCATTTAAATGACAAACAACAATAAACTGGCAGAGCAGAATAGTCCAAAGGTTAATTGTCTGTATAGAAAGGTTATACATACAGTTGTATCTCAGTCGAATGTGTTCTAAAATAGAACAGATAAATAACTATACTAACTTAACAGCTTCATTACTCCAACAGCTAAAAGAGGAACTCAGTAAATTAGATTATACGGTGTAGTTCCTGAGGTCAAAATGTCGTAACACTGCCCCTCATGGTCCCACAGTATCTCCATGTGGCAGCAGGGTGGAGTCAGACTTCTGCCTCTGCTCTGGGACCATACAATTTGTGCTCTGCTGCTTTAATCTAAAAACGTCAGGGTGACCTGGGAGATGTTCCTGCAGGTTGAGATGGAGAAGAGGCCTCTTACTCCAAACTGGTGAATGTGGTTACCTTGTATTAATTAGCATGCTATAAGCTCGAGCGATGTCTGCAAAGGTGTGGCCCTGATAGTACATGAAGGTCAAACCAAAATGGTCGGGTCTACAAATGATTTCCTATTTGTATCTCTAGTTGGTTCCGCCAATACCATTGCCTTTTTATCTAATTTGAACCACTGCCCTTACTGTGGAAATTAGGGGACAATGCATCTTACCCTAACACGAGGACAACCCCAGCTCAGACTATCTCAGTATCACTTCCAAAGCACAATTAATTTATCACGGGGATCTATTCATCCTCTGCAGTGTGTGTTGCATTATACATTAAGGTTGTAAATAATCTAGTCTGCTTGTTGATTTGATTATATGAACACTAATTAGAGCCAGCAGCATTGAAGCCTAATCAGTTACATGACTTGGCCTAGCTCTAGATGGGGGATGAAGTCTTCACGACTAAAACACGGTGGTCAGTTGTTGTTAGTGCCGGCTGAACATGCAGCCTGACTGAATCAAGCTGTAAGATTTCAGATTTACAGAAGTAAGTGGAACACAGATCTTAGACAAAGTTAAATATGTGGTTAACTCTCACTACTTTCCGTGGGATCCCAAGTGTATATCTTGTCTTATTAAAATTTTACTCGCAACAGAAAGGAATGATATAGCAGCGCACTGCGAGCACTAAATGAAAGCTGAAGCTCTGATCTTTCCATTGATGTGGTTTGCCAGTCACAAAGTACATTAGAATGGCTGTTGAAGCCTCAAGCCTAAATGGTAGGCACTGAGATGCTTGTGATGCCACAAACACAGCCTGCCAGCAACTGGGGGAAGTATGAGTTCCCTATTTATTGAGTAAGTGTATCAATCATAAGCTTTGACAAAAATAGAGCATAACTAATTCTGTGAAGATTTTTAAGCAATTCTAGCAATTTGTATAATGTGTGTTTCTCTCTCTCTCTCTCTCTCACTTCAATGGCATATTAATGATCACTGATCTAATTGTTGGAACACAGCAAGACAGACAGACAGACAGACAGACAGACAGACAGTCAGACAGATGGATAGATGGATAGATGGATAGATGGATAGAAAACAAAGACACTGCACTACAACATCGCAGGCTCTCTTATCAGATGGTGAATATTAGAATAGTAGCTCGTCAGCAGCCTCCCAAAACAATAAAACAGCAGTCGACAGACAGCTTAGCCCATCAGCACACTGTTAAATTACAGCCATCAGCACCCCTCCCCCAATCCAGATCTAAACTCTCATCTCTAGCACCAGGAGAACAATCTGCAGAGTAATTAGCCTCCACCAACAGACATTTACAGAGAGAAGGAGGACGTTTGGCTTGATTAAATTATTAAACCACACAAACAAAAAACAAAAGCAGCATCAATGAGGCACTGCGGCTCTCCTTCAAAGCTCCTCGCTGTTCCCTAAATACAGAATACAGAGAATGTGTTCTCCCAAGCCACTAGTTGGCATAATTAGCTAAATGTGTGCATTTGTGTGTGTATGTGTGTGTGTGTCTTTGCTGTGATTGGAACCATTCCTCCAACTGCTATCTAAAATAACCAAGTGGTTAACGACAACATGATGCCACCCTGCCCCCCCCCCACCCCCACTTCCCCCCACAACATACACACACATCACACATGTCAACACACACACACATTAAACAATACTCTAATTACAACATTTATAACTCCCCCTTGCCTCCTGCTTCTCTCCAACCCCCAACCCACAAATCTGTGAATCTGGAATTGAATTTAGCCCAAGTTGAGGGCTTCGCTGGCATGAAAAGACTATTTGATTAGAACGGCAGTTGTTTCATTTGTGGTGCAGCAGATTGCAGAGCCTCTCTATCCGGTGTGCAATCTGTATTCATTACTCTGTGTAAAAGGATGATCCATGTCCTGACACCAGGCTCATCATTTCATGCAGATGCACCGCAGCTCCACAAGGCCCTTGCTAAGCCACCATGCCTCCTCCTGAAACCTCAGCACTTTTTTCACCTTTTCACTACTTACTTACTTTCACCTGCCTGGCTTCATTTCCATGAGAGTGTGGGCAATATTGTTTTCACGTTGTGCATTTGTGTGTTTGTGTGCGTGTGTGCATCTCTTTCTCTGTGTTTGTGGGTGTTAATGGGAACAAGTGTTCCAGGAGACACCTACAGAAGCAGGAACTTTGGCAGTTGACTGGCCAAATACTTTTTCCTTGATAGTGTAAATATTGTGCAAGATAAAGACACAGTGCTGCAGTTAAGATCAAAACAAAGGTGCAGATCCAGCCTGGTTTGACCCATGAGGACTAATGTAAAATGGTTGGCCAGGAAAAAGGACACTCTGTTTTTACACAGGAGATTTTTGCTAAATTGTATTTGCTTTTTATTTACTTGCACTTGGTGGTGATAGCACACTGAGCACCGCATATGCAGTAAGGAGAGTTATTGCCTATCATGAAATGGATTTATATTGTCAAACAGGCTGCAGTTTTTAGGTTGTGTATATTTGTGCACTATTTTGGAAAAACTTTACTTACCATAAAATAAGCAAAAAAACGATTGACGTGATAGAGATTTTCTGATGCACTGTTTCCATAAGTAAAGTGGTAACATGCAAAAAAACAAATACAAAGCCTTGCACACTGATCTTTGTACTCAGCTTTTTCATTCAGACCACTTTGGCAGCATCTCACTCTGCCATACTGCCGGGCTATGAATGGATGGACAACTGATCACTGTCCTTATGAGCAGATTCACCAACTTAACAACACATGTTCCCATGTCAGCCAAATATACACAAAAATCAAACGCTATCTCAATTAGGTACTGATAATTTTGCTGTAAGATGTTATTATGACCATATGACAGATAGTACCAAATCAAGGGGAAATGGAAAAATAAACAAATGTAAGTGCAGAAAAAAGATAAAAGCATTGTATGAGTGCCTGCTATTATAATAAAGACATCCAAATAAAAGTGTCTTTTAAAAAATGCCCTTGAGGTCTGTGGCTCCTTTTTAAAGCAAATCAGGCTAAAAATAAGGCAATGAATTCAGATAAGGAACCTTGTGTCAGCAGCGATAACCTAGGGAAAACTAATTTTGCTATCAGGGAGACAATTTTAAAATGAATTCTGTGCTGTTGTCATATCCTTTTGTCCATGTCATTATGAGGTGATCTGGGGAGTATCAGCTGTGACAATGAGGGAGGATTCCTTAGTTTGCCTTAACAGAACAGGGTCAATTACGATACCCTCTGCTCTCTGGCACAATGGTCTGATGTCTCGTATGTCTTTCAGAAGCCACACATATCTTTCTGCAACTTCCTTCAGGGGTTTAAAAGTAGGTTCCCTAAACTTTCTGGGTCTATGTGGCATGTAAGAAGTAAACTAATCCCTTTGGCGGAGTCACACAGAAGCCACTGTCTCTTCTTTTGAGAGGGGGAGCTTAAAAAAATGAACTTCCAAAGAGGAGGAAAACCACAAACACATGATATATGCCTATCTGCCTTGTACCATATGCTGCAGAGGCAGAATAGAAAGAAAAAGGCAATGAAAATGGGTAAAAATGACATGACCAGCCTGTATGTGGCGTTTTTTTTTTGGACAGACCGGATAAGAAGACAAGCAGAACTGTTGACAAGCATGAAAGCTAGTTTGTGTGTGTGTGTGAGAGTTTTGGAACATGCATCTTGTGTGTGAGCCCTTGTCGTGCATTTTTTCGCAGGAAGGGAAGACCTGATAAAAATGCATATGGATGAGTCTAATTCTAGAGCTGCGCATCCAGCAAGCCGTCCGATGGGTAGACCAAATTAGGTGCCACAAATAACCATCACCAACCACCTGTCTGGAACGCATGCTCATGGCCGCGCCACGCCAGCAATGATTAGTCCATGTTCATCCAGCGATGCTCGCTAGAGACCTGCCTGTCCTCTCCCTATGTCACCGCTGAAGGACATTGCGACACAGACCTGATGGTACAGGGATACAAGGAGCACCGACGGGAGAGAGCACGAGAAAGGCATAGACATTGAAGATTGGAGCGTCTCTACACAAAAGCAGGAGTAGCAGGGGAGAGGTTTGCATTAATCCACTATGACGTAGCCAAGAGAGGCTGTCTAAAACAGAAGACTGTCCAGAGCTGATGAAGCAGCAAACTCGCGTAGGAACATCTAATATACAGGCTGACATTGATATTGCACACTGCAACCAGCAACTGACTTCCCATAACTGCTGCCAACGTGCGCTATTTAGGGATGGGAGGGAAAAAGTATTGTTTACGAGATCAACTCCTCCTCTTCCTCCTCCAATATACTCAGTTACTGCTCTTGTCTCTTCCGTAAAAAAAAAAGAAAGTTATTGTGCACCACATCTATTACCCTGATCCTCCCCGCTGTCATTATCCTTTTCAGGATTCTTTGTCTCTGCTGTCACACAAGACATCAGAATATTAATGGTTCGAACTGATAAGAAAACACAGTCAGATAATTACACCTTTTAGAGGATGTTTGCAGGCATTTTAAACCCAATCAGTCATTACGGTATGTGATATTTGACTCTTGTAATATGGTATTAATTTATAGACCTTGCTGCAGCCCACAAATACATTGCTTATCAGAGTCTATGAAAAGACAGTAGCTGTATAAAAGTAGAACCCCTTGATTAGTGTCATTAAGACATGATCCATAACGTCTCTGTGATAGTTTTAACATCCTATTTAATATTTAACTTAATGTGCCATCCACCTCATCTCTCTATGACAAATTGCATAACATCACTGATGATGAATTTAAAAGGGTGAGCATCGTCTGAAAGAGTGAATCGACGATGGCTCTTTCGGGAATCGAGTTAACACATGGCCTATTCTGCCGCAGTTTGTTCTCTTTCCTGATTATGGAGAATAACCACCCTGTACTGTGCTTGCTCTGGACAAGTGAGGGTTACAAATCACCCCTGTAGTAGTTGGAAGAGTTGAAGGCACTCTGCGCAAGGTTTTACTGCCTGTCTTCTGTGAATGGCTCCCTGAAGGCCTCTACGATAATAGCTCACAGCCGTGCCCTTCACGGAGCCTGACATCGAGCACATCCCTACAGCAGGATGGAATGGCATATCAACTTACCCAATGGGGTATCATATCAACCCATCCACTGGTTTCTGCTCATAACGTAGGCAGAAGATGAAATGAAAGAGTGGCATCGGGAACTTACATGTCCATTTGCAATTCACCCAGTTTGGACATAGGACACATTTTAAAACTTTTTTAAAGGTCCCATGATACTGAGCTCTTGAATTATTAATGAAAGTGAATGAGATTTTTCGACAGTCCGGGCCCTCTGCTCTAAAGTACATGGCGTAGCACAAAATGCAGGTTTGCACATGAATGCTGACTAAGTGGCCAAACATCGACAAGTTTGTAGATTTCAGGTTTACCCCCATCTTTGTACGACGACGAAAACAAGTGGGCAACATAATAAATTTATGTCTCCAAAGAGCAACGCTAGTAGCAACATCGATGAAAAATGTACTCATGTATACGACTGAAGCTTACGGTCAATTACTTGTATACATACATACATCAGATCTCTAGAAAGAAATAACTCATGTTCATCTCTGCTATATCTGGTTTCATCCCATTATCAGTGGTTTACTGTACTGATAAATGAAGTTAAAATGACTGATAGAAAAGATTAAATAATTAATCTTTGATATCTTTGCATTAATTAAATGCACTGTATATATTCAGGCATAAGCTCGACTATCAATTAAACCATTTATGCCAATGAGGCGATAAACCAGAGGCCTTCAGGGTTCCAATTTGCAAACTTTTGAGGCCCATGTGGATCTTGGTTTTCCTTTCAGTGCCCATGTTAGTAGGTGAGAGTGGCCATATAGCACGTGCCTGACAGTTTTTCAGCATTTCAACGATTTTTCATATAAGTGACACTTTTTCCTAGTTTCGACGTCTAAAGTAAAGATCAGATGTCGTCGGATGTTCTCTCTCAATCTCTCTCTCTGAATTGTTCTCTCTCTCAAACTCAATGTAGCGGCGATGCAACAGACAACTGGTGACAAGGAACCGTGCAAGTCATAGCAATTTAGCAAGGTAGCGGTCTTGCACACATTTGAGGAATTTGGAGAGTAAAGCACTAGCTACACTGCATTTTAAGGATAATGTAAGCAAGGCTGTGTGATGTTATCTGTGTACCCAACAATTGCTAAAGTCAACATGATAACACACTTACCATGTTCATCATTAACGTCTAGCATGTTATCAGGCAAATTTTGCTTGCCTGTGTGCTAAAATTAAAAACAAAGTATGGCTAAGGCAAACAGGATGAGATTTCTGTTCAAGTATTTGGTAAAGATCTTTGAACAGAAAACAGAAATGGTCTTGTGCAAATAAAAAGCAAAACACAGCAAACCTGAAATAGCGTCACATGGTCCTGGTCATTGCAGCCAATGAAACCAGAATTGGGCTTTTGAGGTAAGTGAGTGTGTCAAAAAAAAAAGAAATATACAAAACAGAGACATTCATCCATCCAGCCATCCATCATAACCAGTTCTACGGTGAAGCCAATTTCCACAAAGCTGCTAAGCTGATTGAGGCAGACCAAATCTGTTTCACCAGCTTACATTCCTTCAAAATGGCCATCTCACTTCCAATATCACGGGCTTTTACTGTTCCCCATTCCCCTGGCTCAGGCTGAGAGTTAGCAAGGCTTAGCTGGATGAAACACTCCAACAGCCCAGTTCTTCCCTGGAACCCACTGATATCGTTGTAGCACAGCCTCTCCCCACATAGCTGGTTTATTTACTCATGCTATTATTCTTTGGTTAATTTCTCTGTTTACATTTTTTTGTCATATCAGAACAATAATAGAACCATAATATATAAACTCAAGATGTATGTGGATTCTGACGGTCATGGGCACAACGACACAATCTAATCACAGCATCTGTATACACACAAACAGACACACACGCACACGCACACACACATTGGCGAAATGCACAGGCAGCACTTAACCACAACACCTTTTACTGGAGTAGATTAAATTCACACAAGGTCTCTTTGAAGAAGGAAATTGGACTGATAAGAAACAGAAGCTTGTGAGCTGTCCTATGGAGAGAGTGCATGGACGTATGCGATGGAAATGGGTTTTCACTGGTTTTTGTCACCTGTGGGCTGGCTCTCGCATGTGGCACTGTACATAGTTTGTTCATATACCTGATATTTATCATTTTTTTGTCGCTTACAGTGTTGTATTCCACTCCCTAGTCACTTTCTCCCCCTTCTCTCTCCCTCACACTTTCTCTGTCATTTTGCCACAACAGCAAATATCCTGTTGGCCCAGGCTGCAGGCGGTTGGTGCTGGACTATCTGGCTCTGGGATCGATCCGGCTCCAAGCCGAGGCCTCCCATTCATCTCAGAGCCATAAAATGTGATTAGTGCTGACTACAGCACTGCAGGGAGATGGGCTGATAGGCCTGATAGCCTCAGATAGACTGGGCTGGACACTCTACAGGAAGACAGCAGTAACAGCATGCTGTGAATTCATCTTTCTTCATTTTCTCTATGGATCGCTATTTGTTTTTGTTATCACTCTCATCTTTGTCTATCTCTTCCCTCCGTCTATCTACCTCTCTTCTCTGTATTTATATTTGTCTCCCTCTATATTTTGTCTCTCATTTTTTGTTTGCTTCATATCTAAGCCTGACAAGCTTGTATGCACAGAAATTAGAAAGCAAACATAAACAAACTTGAAACCCATTGATTTCACTCGTACCTTCCTCTCATTCTGCAATGATATATTTAAATGGTAGCACCACCCTCCATCCCCCTGAAGCCGCACTCACTTTACCCACATGCAGTGTATCTCTGTGGCACGTGAGCGCCTCTCTCAACCAATCGCAGAGCTCAGAGCTTGCTAGTGGCAGAGTCAAGCTTGGAGACTGTGACAAGACGTGAGGTAGAAAATAGAGGACAGCCTCAGTTCTCAGCCAATCTAATCAGTTGATAGTGTTTATATATGATCTGTCAATGTCGCACCGCAATGTTTGAGGACACAAAAGAGGAGAAAGAAAATGTTTTTAACATCTCACATAGCTTGTGTATAATGTGACACAAGGTTGGTTGCGGCTAGTTAAAACAATCTATGATTACTTGTTGTGATTTCTGATATAATGACACCGTGTCACGAATAAATGTAACCTTAAAAACATAGTATTTTTGAAATTCAACAGCATAGTGGATTCAAGACCCAAATTATCACAGTTATTGGCACTATTGCAGTATTGTTACTATGTGCTGAAAATGTTCAAAACCAAGTACAATATAATATCACTACAAGCTAACTTCTGACTTTAGCAGACTTTACTGCTCACTTTATCTTAAAGTTGTAACACTGCCTGCTACAACATGTTTTTACAACACGCAAGGCACGTTGCGTGCTAAGCCTGTGTCTTGGAGACTTCCTAGCTTTGGTTGATGCTGGACAGGATCAACCATATCACCATGGTGATTACAGTCATTAAAGATTGAAACATTACAACTATCAGTTGAGAATTTTACAGCACAGTATTCTGTGAAACGGATAACCACGTCATCCCCACTCCCCACCTAATATTAAGAGGGAAGCACAGGAATCACACCAAGAGATGGTTCTGCAACTTTCTCCTGCTAAAGAGATGAAAATCAAACCTGACTTTTATAAAGAAAATACTATAGTTATACTCTTATAAAGGCAGCAGAAGCTGTTGTCCTTGCAGTACTGTACTTAACCAACATAATAGCCAATTATTCATCTATATTTATAACTTAATACATTTTTATTCAACAACATATTATCTTTAAGGATGTAAAATGATATATCAAGGATGTTGATAAAGTCTTATTAATAATATAAATAATATTGTTGGTATGTTTTATTTATTTGTTCATATTTATTCATTTGTAAACAGAACCCTGTACATCAGTTAGATCTCACCAGCGGGAGTAGGCAGGGGCTTTGGAGTTTATTCACTTTGTCAGAACTGATAGAAGAAAACACCAAACCTGATAGTTTTCCTCTTATTGCTGCCTCAAACCAGAGTCTTTGTGTGTTATACAATGGAATTGGGAGCAGAGCCCTTGTCTATGATTAATGGTAGCACTATATAGGACCACAGCATTCTGACCTGTGTCTCACGGACATTCTCCACTGTGAAGTTGAACCAGACTCTGAAGCGGGGGTTGCAGGTGTCGGGCCGGATGAAGAGGTCAAACTCGAATTCACTGATGTAGTCAACACGGCCGAGGTTTCCTGCAAAGGCAGCAAGACAGTTTACATTAGTATTACAAAGAGCTGAGCAGTTAGTGGACTCAAAACATTACAAACAGGCGTGCAATTAAAACAGCGTGATAACACAACATGACCTGACTTCAAATTGAGGATCTGCTTCCTAAAACAGAGTGTTAAATCAATATGTCACAGTCAGCTGTCTAATAATGGTGCATCGCCTCCTGTTGTATCCATGTTTGTAGCTGCACATGTTTCTACATTGGTAAGTCTCTCAAACCCAAACGACACACAGAGATGAGGAGCAGAAAGACAACAGACAGGGCTGTTCCAGCCATCCATAACTGACACACTATATACGATGCAAAAAGATCCAGATGATCAGTGGAAGTATAATTAATCCAATGGGAACTATTTCCCCCTTTCCAATTCTCAAAGCTGTCTATAAGATGACTGGCTAGTAGATTATTACATGAAAAGCATTCTAAATATAGGCTGTGTCTGTACCTTCTGATTCATATGTGGACACATATGTGAACGACATTCCTGTGGCGCATGTGCAAATTAATGATTGTCAGAGTCAAAGCAACGAGATGGGGGAGAGTGAGATAAGAACGTGTTCTCCTTCTTGTTATATTGACAACTTCACCCAAAGCAGGAGAGCGGTCGACGCTGACATATTAAAAGCTGAACTGAGATGCTGTATAAGACCAGCAGCTGTTTGAGAGTTAAAGTCACTGGAAAACAGGGCAGACCAATAGGTTCAAAGTCCCTCACAACTCTAAATCAGGGTACTGTTGACCACCTGGTGCCAGGTAGTGACAAGGCAGCAGCACGAACACACACACACATACACACATACACACAACACAGCTGATTATAGACAGATGGGCTAACTACCACACTGTCAAAGTAGATCCCTCTCCTTCTGCCATCGGACAGAGCTAATCCACTACTGAGCTTGTAACACAGGCGCACACACACACACACACACACACACACACACACACACACACACACTTTCCTCCACTGAAGCTATCCACAGAGGTGCAATCATTAGTTTATAGAGGACTGCAGCAAACAACAACAGTATTTGGATTTAGAATTTCATATTTAAAGTGGTATATTCAAAATGTTTTATTTTTGTATTTATTTGAAACACAGCATTCAATATCAATGCACACTCAGTGAGAAAGAAATTGCAACTTCCATTTTTGGGGCTTTTTTATAAACAAAATTATTTTGTATGTTATATTAGACCTATTGAGGCAACAGACAAGAATATGATTTTCCAACAATATATTTTATGAGAACTATGATCTTCATTTTGCCATGACAACAGTGTAGCTCGACACATGCTCTCACCATGATTTACAAAGACAATGAAGATAAATGATAATACCGAGTTATCATCCAGCTCTTGTTTGTCTATCACAGTGGCTGACTAGTTAAGAAGCAGGCAGCCATGCGTGGACTAGCTCTTTTGGCAGACTGGCAATGGAATTCTGAACCATTTACAGCAGATAAAGGCGAGAGCAGGCGGAGGGCTGAACCAGACCCAGCTGCAGCTCGCGAGCACTGACAAAGAGAGGAGATTGACAGCAGAGCAGCACCTGTTCCAGACAGATGTGTCATCAAAACAATCATCTCTCATACCAACATCACAGCTATTCACAGAGCTGACACTGCCAAATGCAGCCTATTAGACCAAGTTCATAAGAGCCTTCAAAAGTCAGCACTCCTATCAGTCCTTATAATGCTTTTCAATAATGGAAGCACGGCCACTTTTTGAGGGTCATTACTTTTTTTAAGATTTAAAGTGAGTAAATGCTTTTAAACCATTATCAGAAATCACTACATTAACTGGTGGATCTCCATAACCCTCACAATACAATAAAAACTTCCCTATATACTTAAATTGAAATAAATGTTAAACTATAGTCATCAGAGTACTCCCTCCCTTTCAGATGTGGCGGCTTGAACTACTGTCAGAAATATCCATAATGTAAAATAAAAATCATAAATTGTATCACAAATGAATTCATTTCTTATGGAAACATTTTACAGAGCATGTCAATAAGTACAAAAAAAACTCACAATAGCTGCAGAGTACGACTTACTCAAATAATAACGACTAACAAAAAATAACCTGTACTGAAGAACAACTCAAATTAACAAACGGCTCCGTACAATCATGCCACGAAATTCTGGGCAAAACTCCAACAGTGGAGATAAAGTTATAGACCAGACTAATATCTCTAGGGACCTGCTTGTGAATACTGTAGCATGGGGGGGCAACAGACAGCAGCCATGGGCGGCTGGGTTATTGAGCCCGATGCTGGAAGGCCTGACGTGAGAGATGGCTGCAGCCCCAAGGTTCGAATTACATGTTCAGTCCGTGGAGCAGCAGGGATATGACACACCATTGATTCCCGTTTTAATTTTATGGTGGCTAGCTCCAGATTCAAACGTTTTGGTAGGCCGGTGGCTTGACCCTTTTTAATCAATCTTATATCATTTACGATTTAACTAACGCAAACATCTAACTGATTTTTCGGAAGCAAACCCTGAAAGATTTTGGGTTAAACTAGACAAAGCAAAAAGATTGCCTATTGAGTATGATGTGGAAAAGCGATGCACAGTAAACCGCATTTGTCAAGAATTATCTTAAGAGACAGAGACTGTGTAAGTAAGTGAAGTTAATGAACTACAGACTGAGAGAAGATGAGAAAAAAGATGAGAAAAAAGACAAAATATCTAGTCCTTGACATCTCTTGCATAATTCCTCTTGAGTATCATCTTTCTCCGTAGTCTTCTTCAGTGGTGTCTTGGCAGGTTATGTTGAATATCAATCTTTGACCTTGAGGGAAAACTATTGCAGCGTTTAAGACATTAACAAATTGCTTTTCAATGAACAGCTTAGCCCTGTCGGTGCAGCCCAACAAAACACAATTGCTGGTTCTGAACAAGATTTTACACATGACAGCGTCTCTTTGAGGAAAACCCCGAGCGAACCCTCCGCAGCTCTCCTTGTCTGTCTCTCTCTGATTCTTCCTCTGCTTCCGTCTCTCACACAACCATGAAAACAAATAGGGAAAATATAATGAGAGAAGAGTGAAAAATTAAATATCAATATTCTGAAAACAAAAATGTCAGAGAAAAATTCTGTATAACCTGCGTCAACACACAGGGTCATAGGCAAGTAAAGTAGGTGCAAACATGCGAGGGCCAAGTGGACAGTCAGTCATTCACACATCCCAGTGTGTGTATGTGTGTGTTGTATTGTGTGTGCATGAGAGAGGGAAAGAAAGAGCTGGAGAGGGAGCAGAAGAACCTGGCTAATGTAATCCCATTACGGAGGTACAAGAGGGAGCAGTCACAGTGCTCAGCCCACACAAAGGGCCGGCCTGCAGCCTGTAGCTATCCACTGGATGGATGGTTTCTGCCATGCAGATGGATCATCGAACAGCAGCAGCAGGCCTGTCTGCCTTGAGCCTGAGGTGGAACTCACTCACACAGCCAGCCATTAGAATGCTAATAGGCAGTTGTTTCAAAACGAAACAGACTGCGGTTACTGTGCTTTCTACACGGCAGACGTGTGGGGTATTGTCTCTTCAGTCTTGTATATTTTTTACACACAAGTTTGATCCCATAAATTCTCCATAATGTGTATGGCATTAGGGTGGGAACAAGGTGCAGTGGTTGGCACTGTCAGCATGAAGGAGCTTGGTTTCTCTGGCTCCCTCCACCCGAGGTACAAAGACATGATTATTGGGATTTAGGGTAAGTTTGAGATCTAAATTGACAGTAAATGGGAATGTGAGCATCGATAGTTGTATGTCGGCCCATACGCTAGCAACCTTTCTAGCGTGTAATATACATCTTGCCCATTGTCAGCTGGCACTGGCTCCATGCAGCCCGCCATGACCCTCAAATTATAAGTAGTACAGATAATGGATGGATTGATGGATTTATAACATTAAATGTGTTTGGATTAAGAATTTGTGTTTCTTACAGTTAGCACCACCAAGTCCGTCACAGACTGCCAGGGAGCCATGCACAGTGTTCATTTGTGGTCTTTTCATACATTTTGTGAAAAGTTTTAGTTTTTACAGTCTTTAGCGGCTCCATCCGTAATTTACTGTTCCTCGCTGTGTGCTGTGCAGGCAGCGTTAAACCAAAACCGAGCGCGCCGCCATCTCCTACAGCTCCATGCATTGTCTAAGTTTATAAATACTGTGGTTTTTACTCAGTCTGAGTTTACACCACGAGAGAGAGAAAAGGAGCGGAAGGGCTAACAAGCAGCCAGTGAATCACGTGCTTCTCTGAAGAAAGAGTTCAGTTATTAATAAAAGTATTGATCATTATGTGATGATTACGTTATTATCAACTTTTAAACTATAGCGGGTCAGAGATGTCAGCGAAGAGACACACACACACACACACACACACACACACACACACACACACACACACACACACACACACACACACACACACACACACACACACACACACACACACACACACACACACACACACACACACAGAGAGAGCAGCACTGTGAGTGTGTGTTCCCAGTTACTTTCCCCTCAGGTTTTGTTATCATAAATAAGCTTCACAATTATTTTATAAAATCAACTGCTCAAGTGATCACTAGAAGATTCCACAGTAGAAATTAGGAGGCTGATGGAGATCTGACATCTTTTTCAAATTCTCTTTTCTCCGTAGTCTCCTCTTATTCTCTTCTTCCAAAAATGATTAATTGAGAGAAAAACCTGTCAATGATCTGAATATTATTAATTTGTCGTCTAGGGCAGCAGGGCTCCATCTGATTGGGCTAATATATTGACATGCAGTAAACACTGACCGAATTATCTCTGGATATTACAAATTGAGCAAAAAAATACCAAACTTTAAAGATTAACCGCAATCCAATTCCCCCAGTCCACCCATACATGTGCACCCACACAAGATAGTACATTCAATTCCCTTTGAGGGGCATAGGCAAGGCCACAACTGTGTTTAAACACTAGACAAGAGATTAAAAGAGTGCTGTACTGCTGAGGGAGACCAGCCAGCCACCTTTTTAAAGTTATTTTTTGCTGTGTTCCATTTCATTATTGGAAAACACATCAGTTTCCCCCCCGGCTGCTCTGCGCTGTATGGAGGATTCCTGGACACAGAAAAGGGCGACTGATAAAGATAGAATTGATTTCAGCCAAAAGCAGCAGCCATAGTGAAGGGGTCTCAGTTTAGACCTGCAGCTAAACGTCTGTTTTTTTTTTCTTACCGTCTCTCTCTCCCCCTCTTGTCTTAAGGCAAGTTGTCACCAAGGAAACATCAATCTCCTGCCTCATGACTTCTTAAAGCCTGCCTTCTCCCCTGATGCCTTATCACTTCATCTGCAGGCAAGATTAAACAGGTCACCTCCAAGTTTCCACAATCCAACTAACTACCTAACAGGTGCACTAAACTGAAGTCTACCTGTTCAAATGGTTTAAAGGGCTGGCTCAGATTTTCCCAGTCTTTTTTACAGGAATATTTTATGGTTGGAGAAAATATTCCACATTTGGTTTCTTGTAGAGACTGAGATGAAAATATTCTCATTTCATTATGGTTGATATAAAGTCAACCTCTCAATACGCGAAAAATATGAAACTTTGATATTCCATTAATAAGATAGATTGATTGAACACATTACAAATGCAAATCACATCATAGAAACCTACCCAATTCTAGATAAACTAATGAATGTCATTTCGAAGGGACAAGCCATTTCCATAGTCACAATAGGGTAGGTTAAGGAAGCACACACACACCGCCATTACTATGGTATCCAAAGTCAGTTAGCTGGAGAGGAGAGAAACTCTTCCCCAAAGGAAACTTTCTCCAGTTGCCACAAGTAACAGCTCAAAAGTTACATGTCAAGAAGCAAAAAGGGCTTCTGTGGATAAACACGGCAGCAAGATGTCCTGTGTGGAGACACTTCAGCTACTTGGGGACATGCCTTGACAGAGAGTGGCTGACAAAGTCTCGGAAGAGCCTGACCTAATGTTTATCAGAGACAAAACAGAAAAGAGATGTATTTTATAAAATGGAGCAAAAACACGGTCCAGGTTCATCACCTGAAGCATCATATTATCTTTTTATCTCTTATCATAAGGATAAGGGTTCACAGAAAAACACAACAGCAACTAACAGGAAGTTTATTATGTGACTGATATTTGATCTTTTAAATGTCTGCCTCCAACTTAATTGAGAACATTTTGTGTTTGAAAACCAAATGGACCTGACTGGACATTCGACTGCCCACAAGATTGTCTGATAACAAAAAGCTTTTTCATTTAAACATAATATTTAAAACTGCCCTGTCTGATGTCCTACACAGCCACTCACACACTAGTTGATTGTGTATTTGTAAACACTACTTGGAAAGTGTTGTGAAACTAATCAGAATATACAACAACATCAGAATAAGAGCAGACAATAAGAGGGGACAATAAGGGAAAAATCATATTGTTATTAGTCCATCTATGCTTCAGTGAGCTCCTCGTGTCAATATAGATGAAGAAAGCTGGGCCCGAGGACAGCAGGGAGATATGCAGGCAGCCTGCACATATCTGATGATGTACAGGCCTGCCTGCACATTCTAAAGAGAACACATTTCCCAGCTAGCCTTTTATAATTGTATTTTTTCTTTCCAAAAGGCCCTAGAGCTAGACTGGTATTCTCCATCTGAAGCGGTTGGTGTAGTAATGGGTCATAGTGATGCATTCATACTGGGACAGGCTTAATTGTATTATCAATCTCATCCAGACAGTGCTTTAGCCCCACAGCTCTGGACATGCTTCTGTCAGACACTCTGCATTAGTATTGGGGAGTAAACCATGAGGAATTGCAATCTTCACTTTCATCTGTTTCTCAAGCCTTAAAACTCTGGGTTTGCCAGTTAGATGATGTTTGTATCAGAGTCAGGGCACTGCAATCCCTCGCTTCTCATCCTCTCTCCATCACTTTCTGTCTGTCTGCCCATCTGTCTGTCACTCCACCTCTCTCGCTCTATTTATCTTTTGCTTTTGGTGTATTCTGTGTTGGTGGCCACTGAGTAAATACAAGTCTGTTCCAATTTCATGCTATCTTTTAACAAGTTAATTATGTTGAGCCCTACAAAGACTGAGGAGAGACAGAAGAGGTGGCGCCACTGGCACAGGGACAACAACCCAGGTCAGGCCTTTGTTGTTCTATCTCGTTTTGTGTCCTCCTCTCCAAACCCTCTCCCCATTTCTTCTCTCTTCTCCTCTTCTATATTCGCTTGGTGTAAGTCCATCCTTCTCTTCCTCAGAAGTAATCTTTCCAGCAGCTCCAGTGGTCGAGGAGAGTTTGGAGATAAAAGTGTAGGGAGCTGAGGAGTCCTTGGCAAGCCTAAGGCAAGGGGGAAGGTCAACAGGCCTGCTAAGAAGGGCTGTTATCATCTTGGTAACATGTTATCGGAGAGCCTGCAGTAGTCTTTATTTACAGTTATTGCTCCCTCTGGGTGCACACTTCAACGCCTGAGGCTGATTGCTCTGTAATGAGTTCAGGAACACAGGGAGCCGATGCAAGAAAAGAAGAGAAACAAGGGAGGCAAGAAATCATTGGCCAATAACCAATAGGTCAGCAGGAAAAAAAAAATACAAGGAAGTACTGAAAATGTCGGTCACTGAGTATGCCGGAGAAAGAGACCAAAAGAAAATCTTTTCTTCAAACCAAGACAGTTTTTCTCTTCAGCCACTATGCCTGGCAGTTAAGAGCAAACAAATCACCCCAAAGTGGACTGAATTTTCTCAAATAAGGAACAATCCAGTTAATCCAGTATGGCAGTAAATGGCTCTTGACCTGGAGTCGGCTGTATTTGTTCTGAGTAACAGCCACTGCTTGGACCCAGAACACTTGATTTCCATCTCTAATGTCCAGAATGTCTCTTGTAATTTACTTTGCTAGTGGTTCTTTTCCTGTATTTATTTGGTAGACCAATCCGTACTGTCTCTGCTAATCAGATTGGTCCATAATTAATTGGCTGAAAGGTGAAGGTGCAAGAGTGAATCCAGGAGTTGAACAAGTCAGGGGAGAGGATATCTGTAAACCTCAGGGTGTTTCTTTTTTTCAGTCAGGAGCAATGCACAGGAAATTTCTCTTTGAGAAACAGCTTTTGAATCTAAAGAATTAAACTAAATGCTGCTACTGTCAATGCAACACCAGCTTTTCAGAAAGAAAAAAATGAAAGAGCAGGAAAAAGCAGTGCTGATTGCCATTCAAAAGGCTGGGAAAAGATCAAGCAGTTTCTTATACATATATATATGTACTTTTCTAGAATACACCGTAAAAGCCCATCAATTCTATGACAAGCTAATCCCTTTTTATACAATCGGATATGGGAGATTAAGAGACATAATTTGGTAATTCAATTTAGACATAATTCATCCGAGAAGAAGAGTGCAGGGAGCTTTCGGGGACGGTTCTTCTTCCTCACTGCAGGAGGTACCAGATGATGCTCAGTTGACGTTGCAGATTGAACCGAAATGAATTAATTTAGAAAGAAATATCTTATCATCTATACAAGGCATTGTGGTGACAGTCATTAAAACTAGAATAACCGCATTGCGTTTAAATGCCTCTGTCAATAAATGCAGATTACATGAACAAATTTCTACAAAGTTTTTGGTCAGATTCATATAAGGTCACTGCAACCTTTGACCACTGAAATCACTTCATCTTTCAAAAGTCAAACAAATTCACTCGAGCAGTCTTGAGATATCAGACTCAAGTGGCCAAACCCATGCTTTTAATCTTTGGCTACCAAAATTCAATCCAAGATCCGGGGATACTGCATTCACAGGGGATATATATTATGATTTGTAAGGTCACAGTGACCTTGACCTTTGACCACCAACAACAAATCAGTTCATCTTTGAGTCCAAGTGAATATTTGTACCAAATTTCAAGGAATTCCCTCAATGTATTTTTGAGATATTGCGTTCACAACAATGTGATGAACAGAAAAGCCCAAAAACTAAATGCTTCCGGGGCGGAAGCATAAAAACAGAACTGGTCGGTATCATCAAGAACTAAAGCACTTGGATACAATCCCAGGAATCAATAAAGCAATCAGTAAAGTTGAGTTATTTGACTTAGTGACCAGCTGTTGAAGGCAGAGGAGCATTAAGCAGCCAAAAATAAGTTATTCTCCGGAGATGATGGAAACCAAATCAGAGTAAAAAAAGAGAGTAAATTTGTAAACACAATCATCAGGTGTGTATTTGCAGAAATATGAATCCAAATTCATGCTTATGATGTTTTGTGTCTGCTTGATGCATGAATAAAAAACTCTACGCTGACATATGTGCCTTACCAACTTAATTAAGTTATATTATATAATGTTGTGTTTACAATTAATGCACTGCACCAAAAATGTATATTATTGGAAGTGTAAACACATGCTCTGCTAAAGTTGTGGTTGGGTTACCCTAAAATCCATTCTCCTGTAAGGGTTTATATCGTAGGCAGTTTTTCAAGAAATTATTTCTATTGCAATTGTTTAATGTTGAAACGTAAGCCTGATAACAATCTATCAGAATCGGAGTCCTTTTTAACTATATCATAGCATCGCTCGCAGACTGATTTCAGGTGCAGGTAACTCTTCTTATCTCTTGAAACTGTCTTTTATGATATGCAGTGATTAGACATTATATATGAATTTTGCTGTTGCCTTTTCTTTTATACAAAAATATGAAAGTGCAACAGTAGATGAGCACAGCTGCTTAAGATAATAAATATGAATTTATAAATAAATATAGTAAGAGTAAAACAGACATCTTGAAAAAATTTGAATAGATATCATTTCTGTCTCTCTGAAAACAAGAGCTCAATCCAACATCTTCACTACTACGAGCTGTTTGAAAATGTCTACTGAAATAAATCCTGATAACAGAGTTTGCCCCCGAGTGCATTTCAATACTGTTTACTTTGAGCAGTAGACCTACGAGATAGCTGCCTGGCTTCAGACCAAAATGTATTCCATCAAAATTCTGCTCCTGTCAGTATTTCACCCTCCACTGTATAAGCACATTCTGTACATGAATTTGTGTTATCAAACAAATCCTGGCACATCAATGGAGCTAATCTCAGAGAGAGGTTTGCTAAATAAATCAGCAGAATAAACACAGGCAGCTTGAAAAACCCGGACTGGTAAAGCATTACAAATCCTCGCCATTTTCCCAAACTGTAGAGTCTTGCCTGGGATGAAAAATGAGACGTCTGCTCTGAAACTGTGTTTATGGCGTCAGAAATTGCTTGGAAATGAATTACTGGATAAATCACTGGAGCCTTGTGTGCAAGCCCCACTCGTGCAAAGCAGAAATCTGGCTGCAGTAAGTTTCACTTATGACACACTTGTATCACAATGCTAGAGGCAGGCCCAGAGCCAATTAACAGTGATGTACCAAAGTACATTTAGAAGATAAAATACCCTAAAGCTGGAGTTTAAAAACAACAACAAAGATAAACCTGTTAGTGTCACACCACATCCTCCGATTCAAATGAAATAAAAACAGACAATTTTCAGGTTACAAACAGGCAATGTTTTTTTTACATTATCCAGTATCTGAACACTCTTCCTCTCAACCTTTCCAAATCTCACAGCCACATTGTGTATACAGTTGATAATCAAATCCTTTCGTTACTCAAAATTAAAAAATGGGTTTTGCTGCTGCTAGCATTTGGTGACATTTTGAGAAGAAAATGCGCTTGCTCGGCTTTCTGTGTAAAGCTCATATCAGAGTCATCAAAGACTAACTTAGAAAGCACCAAGGGTGTTTGTACTACTCTCTGGCAGAGGAAGAATCTTCATCCAGTTCAACTGAGCCAATGTGTTCACTCAGTGATTACACATGACCATATGCAACAGGCTGAATGTCAGACAGGTTTCATTTGCTCTACTGATACCACTTCTCACGTCCCATGGCAGAACACTTCCTCAGCCCCTGTGAAGCCATGTGACAGAGGCAGATTTATTGACCACCTTTGGAGTCAAATTCATGCAAATGAATAAGTGAGAGAACAACAAAAGAACATGCTTCTGGGAAATAAATGAATCATTCATTCAATAACTGAGTTTTTTAAGACACTTTTGTGTCTTGCATCACCCATGGAAAGCTTCCCATAGGGTCAAGCCCATATAACACAGAGGCCACTGGCACGGAAAGGGAAATAAACCTGACAAAATATGCCTGGGTAAAGCCAAAGATAGACTGTGATGATAATAAAAAACACAATAATAATAAAGACTAATCTCTTATGGATACAAATGGCCAACAAATAGTATAAATCAAAAGCAATGGTCTTGCCAACAGTCCCCAGACAACTCAAATTTATCTCCATACTCAGCTACTGACTTTAAAGAAAGAGAGAGGGGAGAAAACCGCTAAAAGGGAAAACTGGAGAGGCCATTTAGTGATTTGAGCAGTGAAGCTTCACCGCTGCCAAGGACATGTAAGAGAGACAGAGAGACTGGGAGTGCCTCTCAATACATCAGATGTCAGGAGTGCTCCCTCCCACTCAGACGAATGGATCTTATTTTGGAAAGTCCATAAGAGCTCGAGCAACCTAAGGTCAGTGAGCTATACAGAGAATACAGTAAAAGTCAAAAACTGAACAACCAAAGGCGACAGGTCTGCACAATGCAGTGGCATCTACATGTTTGAGGAAATTATTATCAGGAAATTGTTAAATTATGTTCATTTAAAAAAAAACGTGACAATGACAAAATATATAGTTTTTAATGCTTAGTCTGTCTCCCTTCATGCGTTGTTTCATCAGAGAGGGAGGCGGGGCTAGGCCCAGAGCGAAATACTGCGGCAAGCTCAGGCCTCTCCAGGCCACTCCTCGCATCTGGCTTGATTGTGAAAACATTTCCCTCTAATCAATGGAAACTTAACTATCCTGATTCATGGGGAACTCTGGCGCGTATAAATATCTTTTGACAACATTGACTGTGTTTTTTTCCTTCCTCCACCATCACCAGACCACCAGCCAGCCACTACCCATCGCGCCGCACTGTTTGTAATATTGTTCTTCTCTGTACTTCCTTACTCTAGTATGACTCTAATCAGTCGTTCTTTAGAGGATATGTGCAACTGCAACATGACAATTTCTGGGAGAAGATATGGCCTGACAGATTAAATACACTGCTCAGTGTTAGAGGGAAGGAAAAACAAAATTAAAAGGAAAAAGGAGGAAAACACAATAAAAATTCTAATCAGCAGTGGAACAGTGGCAATATTTTCTTCCACATGTATCCTCATTACTTATCTCCCGACAGCCTTTTTGTTTTGGTCCAATCTTAAAAACACTTCTTCATCGGTTATCGTTACTGGTGTGATTTAATATCTAAGTCCATGATGTGCTTGAGAGATTCCATAGAGTATATAATAGAAAAGGTGGAAACCTTAATCGCGGGGTCATAAAGGATAAACACATTGCTCCACTTTTGACTTTCACGTTGAAAATAATCATCTGGCCAGTGGCAAGCAGTTATTTTTCTAACTTAACAGCTATGTTGGCACAAGTAGGTTAGAAAATACTTTTTGAATATTGTTCGTGTAGATCTTTTGCCATCAAGTGAACTGAGCACAATATCTTTTCAATGTATATACAGTCCAGGCTGCATTTGGACGGTTAGACATTTTTTTGTCGTTGATCACATTCATTTTACATATGAGAAGGGATTAGCAGATTTATAGTATTGTTGCTTCCATCTGCAGTCAAATCCTCAATGCCAGTGGAGCCTTTTTCTGTTGGCAGCCATACATGCCCAAGTCATATCAGACTGTCTGCCATGTTTAACAGATGATGTGTTGGCTTTGGGCCACAAACCTTATTCCTCTTTACATTTATTAAACAGAGGTTGATTTTTGTCTCCTCAGTCCATAAAACTTTGTTCCAGAACTAAGAAATTATTTATTTTTACACACTCCAACTTGGACTTTCAGTTTTTGGAGTTTTGAGTCTAATGCTTATGCTAAATCTTCATCATAAGTTATGGTTATGGTAAACATGTTGTCTCTTTATTAACTACAAGGAAATACGTCCAGAGAGCATTCTTGACTTTCTGTGCAGTCACAAAGGATGTTGTCTTATTCTCCTCAAGACCTGTGATCACCAGTCTATAAGGTTGTTTGTTATGTTCCATTTTGTTCATACACACCCCTGCCTTTTAAAAATGTTCCTTGTGTCGATTTTGAAAAAAACACCTTTGATATCTCACTGATGGATTTTAGTTTTTTTGAGGCTCATCATTATCTCCTTCACTTGCAAGGTCACCTCTTCACTCCTCATATTGACAGACAACTCCACCTCAATCAAAATGTCAACTCTTAAAGTCCAATAAACTCAGTTCTTTTTTGTGCACGAACCAATGTTGAACCGAGACAAAGTTGCCCGAGGATTATTTAGGAGGCAAAAGTGCAATTACTTTTGAAACCCTGCAATTTATGCACTTTCTGCTGTATTTCCCACACAGTTCTGTCTACACTGATGTAAACAAATTCAAATCAAAGTTAGAACTTGGTTCTTAAATGTAATATCCATTATTTCAATTCAAATGTCATCCGCTCAAGATCAGAACCTGAAAAACAAAACGGTAAATGTTGAAACACTTCTGGACTGTATGCTTCTTTAAAGTTTTACTATTTCGGTTTAAAAAAGACAAGTGAGAATAATAACGTACAAACATATTTAAAACTCAAACTCTAGAGAGGGCTTGACTATTTTGGTCACAGAAATAGCTGTAGGTGCATATCTGTTCTCAATTCGGCCACATGAGTTGGATTGTATTGAGTGAATTGATTGTAAAGCCAGATGAGTCTATGAGTTGTGCTTATCAATGGACCCCATTAAACACTTGTCACCCCCGAGGAATTTCTTTGACCATGCAAGTCATTGTCAGCAGACAGCACTCTGACTAATCAATGAGTTCTTAATTACATCTGGTGCACGGTCCAGAGGTGCAGTAAAACAATATGTGCACACTGTCAGTGGCATCCTTTTGTTTAGTCAGCAACATTGTGGGGACGTATTCACAATAGAACAGAGCAAATGTGACAATACAAGATAAGAAAGTCATTTGGATTAGTCTCAATAAAAAAACAATTAGGCTTCTCTCATCACATCATGAATCTTTGCCTTCTGACAAAATAAATAACAATATGCCAAGACTGAATGATGACATATTCAAAAAAAATCTTCTATTCTTTGATTTATTATTCATTGTCCTACGAAGCATGAAAAGATGATCTCAAAGTAAGTTAAAAAATGTACATGCTACTCTTTTACAACGCTGCGGTAAGAAAAAAGTCATAATGATTATTTCCTGCGGTACCAAATGCAGCATTTCCGAGGTCATCAACATACTGCAGGTTACATTTGAGTATCCTGTTGAGAACAAAAAGGCTTTCAATGTTTTAGAATGACTCTGTGTCAGAGGACCTGTTGGCTGAGACACATACTGTATGTAAATCTGTAGGCCATCACTGACTTGATCAGCATAGAGCTGACAACAAAGTGAATTCAGCCTCATCTAAATGTAAATTAGGTTTTATACCTTTGGCAAACAGTTTACATAACTAAGTGTCTATTTTAATAAACCAATTAGATTTTACTCTATGCTACACTAACGCAACAAAATAAAAATCTGTACTTCATTAAAATGCACATGGGATGCAGATGACTGTCAAACACAGGAGAGAAAAGGAGGCAGGCACAAAACTATACAGAGTTTAATGTCTGTATAAATGTTATGAATGTCATGTAATGAGAACATATTCTTGATGTTTAGTCTCCTTCTAGGAGCGTAAAATAGATCTAGGTTGCAATGAAAGTCTATTTCAATGGCTTTGACAATTACACATGACAGTACATACAGGAGACTAAACACTAGACTCCAAGGTTCACCCCTTCATTTTTACCACAGACATCAGATTAACTTGTATGCATACAGTCTGATCAAGTGTATGTGGGCACTAAGTCTACGATGAACACAACACGCAGGTTCCTGTTTAGGTGAATTTAGAGATATTACTGTCTTTAAAGATTATATATACATCATTCAAAACACACATCGCGTATCCTGGTATTCACGATAGTCAACAGGGTGAACTAGGGTAATGTTAAGTTATGTTTCTTGTTTGGTGATAGGGGGCTGCTACAATAATGAGCATCATATACAATGTAATGTAAATTAATGTAATTTGATGTAATGTATAGCCTTCATTCAAAATCCACAATCTATATAAGGTGAGTAAACAAAGCCAGTTTCTTTCACATGATCGAAGTGTAGTTGTTGTCTCTGGCACAACATACATCAGTAAACAAAGGCATTATAGTCATCCATAATGTTTATTTCCCATGGATGAAAAGTATTGTTTGCTTGAATAGTACAAAGTAAATAAGAGACTATAATTAAGGGAAATCAATAATGCATGAAAATATACTGTAAGTGTAAATTTTCTTTGCTTAAAAAATGACTTTAAAAAACATCAGGCCGCAGTTTGTGCTATGATGCTCTGCTCTGCTCATATTTATATTTGTATGACAGGTCGGGCTGTTCCATTCAGAGACAGGATATCAACTGCTTGGTACAAAGGACAAAATCCCGAAAGAACTATTATGAACCAATATAAAGACTCACTTTGCAGATCGCCAGGACAAACAGTGATGCTTCAATGAAACAGCAGCAGGGTATCAATTTGACGTTAGCTGGCAAACATCAATTTATCCCGTATTCTAACTTTAGTAGTTCAGTTACTGGAAAGACATTAATATCAATTCCATAAATCATTCAGGAGATGTATCCGGAGCCAGAGACACTGGTATGTTAGTTGATCTCAGTGTGGGAGCTCAGCACACATTAATCAATGTCTGAGGCTCTCTGGCCATGTCATCTGGGGAAAAAAGGCAAATTTATAAAAAGAAAAAAGGAGGGGGGGGGGGTATCACCACACTGTTATCAGCAGAATCCTCATAAACTAACATGTTTAGATCCATTTGCACTGGTTCTATATTTATGCACTTGTCCTCTTCACATGTCTATTGGTTACTATGTATAAAACTTTGGAAAAGGTTACATATTTGTTTATACATCCCTTCATATCAGGTGCCTAGGACACATAACAACTAAGAAAACGTATTTGCATCTAACCAGCTGAATATCACTGTGAAAGTCAAACCTAGAGACAACATTGAAAGTCAAAATAAAATGGAAGAATAACATTGTCAGTGACACCAAGACCAGACATCAGAGAGTAAATAGGAGGAATGCAAAGCTCATGTCAGTCTGCAGGAACCAAAATGTTCTTGTCTGTGGAAAAATGAAATCTGAGTGCCATTTTAACCTAATCTCCTCAATCCCACAGAGACCGACTGACTCACTGATTCACTCCAACTACTTCTGCGCTTGAGTGGGTGTCTGTGAGGGTCTAACCAACTGACCTTGTCAGTGGTTGAGAAAGTGCTTACTTTTCATTGTCGCACAATTCATCTGTCAGAGAAGCTGGAAAACAATGATCGTTGACAAAGGACCCTGGGGAATATTAACTTAATCTCACTCTAAGCCAGGTTCCAGCAAAAGAGCTTGACAAGGTATCAGGTTGTTTGTGCTTTCAAGTATATTTCAAATATTTCTCACCACTAACCAACAAACGTGACATTCCAAGTGATAATGTGGACACTTTCTGTGTACAAATATATATACAGTGCCTTGCATAAGTATTCACCCCCCTTGGACTTTTTCCCATTATGTACTGTTACTAACTGGAATTCAAATAGACTTAAATAAACTTTTTCCCGTTTGATCAACAAAACATGCATAGTACTTTGGAGGTGCAAAATAAATTTTATTGTGACACAAACAATAATGAGAACAAAAAAGTTGACATCTGTTGGGTGCATAAGTATTCACCCCCCTGTGTCAATACTTGGTAGAACCCCCTTTCGCTGCAATTACAGCTGCAAGTCTTTTGGGGTATGTCTCTACCAGCTTTGCACATCTAGAGATGGAAAGGTTTGTCCATTCTTCTTGGCAAAAAAGATGAAGCTCAGTCAGATTGGATGGAGACCGTCTGTGAACCGCAATCTTCAAGTCTTGCCATAGATTCTCTATTGGATTCAGGTCTGGGCTTTGACTGGGCCATTTTAAGACATTAACATTCTTTAATCCAAACCATTCCTTTGTAGCTCTGGCTGTATGTTTAGGGTCATTGTCCTGCTGGAAGATGAACCTCCGCCCCAGTCTCAAGTCTTTTGCAGACTGCATCAGATTTTCTTCAAGGATTTCCCTGTATTTGGCTCCATCCATCTTTCCCTCTATTCTGACCAGTTTCCCTGTACCTGCTGAAGAGAAGCATCCCCACAGCATGATGCTACCACCACCATGTTTCACTGTTGGGATGGTGTGCTCAGGGTGATGGGCAGTGTTGGGTTTCCGCCACACATAGCGTTTTGCATTGAGGCCAAAAAGTTCAATTTTGGTCTCATCTGACCAGAGCACCTTCTTCCACATGTTTGCTGTGTCTCCCACATGGCTTCTGGCAAACTCCAAACGGGATTTTTTATGGATCCCTTTCAACAATGGCTTTCTTCTTGCCACTCTTCCATAAAGGCCAGATTGGTGGAGTAGACGACTAATAGTTGTCCTGTGGACAGATTCTCCCACCTCAGCTGTGGATCTCTGCAACTCCTCCAGAGTAACCATGGGCCTCCTGGTTGCTTCTCTGATTAATTTTCTCCTTGTCCGACTCTTCAGTTTGGGTGGACGGCCTCCTCTTGGTAGGTTTGCGGTTGTGCCATATTCTTTCCATTTTCTTATGATGGATTTTATGGTGCTCAGAGAGATGTTCAAAGCTCTGGATATTTTTTTATAACCTAACCCTGCTTCATATTTCTCCACAACGTTATCCCTGACCTGTTTGGTGAGCTCCTTGGTCTTCATGATGCTGTTTGTTCAGTAATGATCTCCAACAAACTCTGAGTCCGTCACAGAACAGGTGTATTTATACTGAGATTAAATTGCAGACAGGTGGACCCTATTTACTAATTATGTGACTTGCAAATGTGACTTGTGAATGCAATTGGTCGCACCAGATCTTTGTTAGGGGTTTCACAGTAAAGGGGGTGAATACATATGCACTCAACACTTTTCAGATTTTTATTTGTAAATAATTGTGAAATCCATGTAATATTTCCCCCCACTTCCAAATGATGCACTATTTTGTGTTGGTCCATTACATAAACTCACGATGAAATACATTTTAATCTGTGGTTATACCATGACAAAATGTAGAAAAGTCCAAAGGGGGTGAATACTTATGCAAGGCACTGTATATCCAAATAATAACAATAAAAAGTCAATATCTATATTAATTGTGTATTAGCAGCATCAGTAAAAGAAGACCATCACTATACCCAGTACATGCCCAGGTAGATGCTTTTATGTACACATCTATAAATCTTTATATTGACTTGTCACAGTTATACTAGTTGCAGAAGTAAGTGCTGTTCCTGACAGAGCTCTCAGATCCACAGACTCATAGATGAGCCTCAAAAAGGCAAAAATCCATCAGTGAGATATCAAAGGTGGTTTGTCAAAATCGACATTAGAAACATTTTAAAAAGCAGGGGTGTGTATGGAAAAAGTGGAACATAACAAACGACCTGATAAACTGGTAAGACCAAACACAGAACTTTGTTTGTACTGGAGCTGCCCCCTTTTTATTCAACCCCTGGGAACTGTTTGATAATCGAATAAACCATACTGAAGATCATGTTAACATGCTTTAACTGTTCACCTGTAATTGTTGTTTTGCTTTACTATAAAAGAAAATCATTTTTTTTTTGTTATTATTGGTAGTAGTAGTACTAGTAGTAATCCTGGTAGTACTAGGAATAGTCGAGTAGTAGTGGTGCTGGTGGTGATGGTGGAAAATTAGCTGTGGCTTCTGTCTTTATTCAAAACTGTTAATGGAGTCCTTAGTCCTAAAGTTAAGTGAAAGTTACGATGTTCCTGATAAACATTTTGGTTTATTAAAGCTCTTCCTCCAATGATTTCATTCTTATTCTCACACTATATAAATACACCAAAAAAAATGAACAGAGATCAGGGGCTGGAATATGCAGCCTGATAAGGTTGGATAAATAAGATGATGCTAATCGATGGCTGGAATTTATTTCCTGCAGTCAAATATATTTGTTCTCCTTGCAATACGTTTTGAACTGTTGTAATTGGATCACAGTGGAGCTGTTTGGTGAAACTTAAGGCCGGAGATGCTGACAACAATATAATCCAGTTATGATTAAAAAAAAACACTGTACACAGGATATATGTATCAACCGCTAAAAGGATAGGATGGGGTCTAAGTATGAGCAACAGAGACAAAAAAGAGAAAACACATGCTATCTGAGTAGTTATCAAGACAAATGGTGTTGAGTTTTATATTGATATGAATTTGACTTAAGGAACAGTTAAGGTGTCAACTATCTTTGGTCTGTTTTTCATTTGGTCTCACGTCCTAACAGTTGCCCACACTTGCCTTAAATAATTTAGAAACTATTTTTGAGGACATTTTGGTGAATTTCATCATTTTTCATTTACACGTTTTTGAACATGCAGCAGGACATTTACAGTCAGGTTAAGGCAGGGATGAAGCATGCAAGGCCTCTGGGTCGTATGAGGCCCGTGAGACAGTTTGATCAGGTCCACGAGGCAATTCATGAATATTTCATCTAGAATTATTTTTCTGCAATAAGCCTGAAAGCTCCTCAAACTATATGCACTACGTCCCGAGGATTTTTCCATTCTGTGCAGACATGCACTGATGTTTAAAATTCGATTTAAGATGGCCCACTGCTGTGAGCAATTATTTTCAAAACTGACTCTTCCAAAGATTCCTCTCAAAACTGACTGACCCAAAAGCTGCGAGTAGCATCAGCATCAGCATCGCTGCCATCTGACAGAAGATGTTTCGCCCAGGAGAAGCAGATCCAGCCGTCGCACCAGAGAGGTTACTGTGATATATGTGTTCAATTATTAAGTATGCCCCCTGAAGGCTGTTATAAAAACTGAAATGACCCTTGATAGGAAAAAGGTTCCCCAGCCATGGGTTTAAGGATTTTTCCTGCAGGTTGAAGGAGGGCTGATACAAAATCCACATACTGAAGCCTGTAATTATTTGCAGCCACAACTGAAAATAACACACACCACTCAAGAGACATCTCTAAAATGAAAACAGCAGCATCAAAACATGTTTGTCATGGCTTACCACCACTGACTTGTTTTTGGGGGTTGTGTTGTTTTTTAGTTTCACTACTCACCGCTCTCAAAGCAAGCATCAAACACCAGGTGTCCTTTTCGTAGAGCTCCTGAGTATCCTGGTGGGCTGACCGTCAGTTTGGTCACATTCCCCACCAGGGCTTCCTCTCCTCCGGCTTCACTTCCTGCTGAGCAAGTCCAGTATGAATGACAAAGTTAAGTCCCAATTTATTCCAAGACATTGTGTAGAAATACATTTTCTCCATTTTGCCAATAGGTAGATGACAGCTGACCTGGGTAGTTTAAATAAAAATATATGATACCACGCGTGTTCTCGTGTTATAACAAATCATGGTTACAAATGCATTTATTTACAGTTAACTTATAGTGACTTAAAAGTTAGTTGTCACTCATTAGAAAATGTGAGAACAAAAGAGTCAATCTTCAGTGCAAACTAGAGCACACATCTAAATAAAGCATTTCAAAATTCAAAGATATTTTTTTTTTTTTAAAGACAAGTTGCAGTTTGAAGCTTATACAATTGCCGGACTGTGTTATTGTGTTTTTTTGTGTGATTTTAAATTGATCTTTAGATGTGCACACTTGTCTGTAATATAATACTAATATATAATATAACCTATCAAAATGTAGGCTGGTTAACTCTGTTTAAAAACACCATGAACAGTAAAACCATTGAGCCACAACAGAGTTCATCAGACAGACAGGTTCTCATAGTGATAACTGAATCCTTGTATTAACAGACAGGTCAGTTCTTGAGTGGTCACGGGTTTGTCGCTTTGATATCAGCCCAATAAACGTGAGCACGGAACACCTCCAGGTTCTGACAGCTAGCTCATTAGCATCCCAGGAGGAGCTAGGGTCACCCAGCTAGCTAGCAGCCACCACACCTGCTCTCCCCGCGGCTCCCCCCTCACCCACACACAGGCCGGCTCTTCGCCTCCCGTCCTCCCGTGCGCTCCAACACGCGCACACCCTCCATGGTATGTAAAGCGTAAGAAACAGAGAGCTAGCTCTTAACAAGCTGGTGACCCAACTCTTGTTTACATCCCTGTACCTGCTAGCTAGGTTAGCACACCTCACGTTAGCGTCAACATAGACTCGCGTGGAGCCCGAAGCATGCACATGTATTATTATCCAGACTACGAGGGACCAAGCGCCTCCTTCTGCTTGTGTAACCACGCAGAGGAAGCCGAGGCGGGGTCATTGTTACACACCAGTGTCGCCGTCTCTAACCGCGCTCTCCTCCATCTTCCTCTCCATTCTGCCACACAGCAGCCGACGCTCTCTGCGCGTTGCCCCGGTAACGGAGCAGGAGGAGGAGGCGCATCTCTGCAGACACACATCTGTCCGCATGCGCATCCCTGCAGACACACATCTGTCCGCATGCGCATCTCTGCAGACACACATCTGTCCACATGCGCATCCCTGCATACACACATCTGTCCGCATGAGCATCCCTGCATACACACATCTGTCCGCATGCGCATCCCTGCAGACACACATCTGTAAGCATGCGCATCTCTGCAGACACACATCTGTCCGCATGCGCATCTCTGCAGACACACATCTGTCCGCATGCGCATCTCTGCAGACACACATCTGTCCGCATGCGCATCTCTGCAGACACACATCTGTCCGCATGCGCATCTCTGCAGACACACATCTGTCCGCATGCGCATCTCTGCAGACACACATCTGTCCGCATGCGCATCCCTGCATACACACATCTGTCCGCATGCGCATCCCTGCATACACACATCTGTCCGCATGCGCATCCCTGCAGACACACATCTGTCTGCATGTGCATCTCTGCAGACACACATCTGTCCGCATGCACATCTCTGCAGACACACATCCGTCTGCATGCGCATCTCTGCAGACACACATCTGGCCGAATAGGCATCTCTGCAGACACACATCCGTCTGCATGCACATCTCTGCAGACACACATCCGTCTGCATGCACATCTCTGTAGACACACATCCGTCTGCATGCACATCTGCAGACACACATGCGCTCTGTCAACACAGGTATTCAGTTTCAGTTTAGAAGTTCATCACGCTCACAGTCCAATTAAAAAATCTAGAACATTGTGAAAACGGCTCTGAAGGTGATGGGCAAAGAGGACCATCCTTCCCTTCAGAATCTTCTGTGGTCAGACTGGCACACGGGATCCTTAATGACTGGTCACAGATACTGTTCTCTGAATTTTCTTCAGGCAGACGTTACAGAGCCTATAAGTGTAAGACCAACCACATCAAGCTCATTCATCCCCAAGTCTATCCCACCACTCAACAAGGAAACATTTTTGATTTGAATATGTGTCTCAATAACCTTTGCACTTTGTCTGACACATGCCTCACTCTGGTTTTTAGGTTTTATTGCCAGTTTTTCTTTTTAATCTTTAGATCCCTTAGTGTTTTATCATTTTAAGTGTCTCCCTTTGTTCTCCATTATTATTCTGGGTCTTACACAATATGTCCTTGTGTATTTTTTGTTGTTTATTGTACAATGTACTGTTCTGCAGTACACTATACTTGCCCAGGTACATGAACATAACAGCCCAATGATATGAACAAGTTGTGGTCTCAGAAGCATTAGGATTTTTTTTTTTTCAGATCTGATCAGACCATACTACAGTAAGAAAACCCCAATTAGACATCACATTAAAACCAGTTATTTGTTTTAAATATTGTGATTGACGTGTAGGTCGAACACACTGAACAGTTATTCATAATAAAGATTTATGAGAACTTATCTTGGCTAATAAACTTGAGCCAAGATATGTCATGTCTCTGACAGAGCTCTCAGATTCAGATTCACAGGCTCTCCAGTTACATTACCAAAAACAGACCAGATGTTGATGAAACCATATCATTATATCATATAAACTGAATCTGCTTCCTGCTTTTTTTTATTCAAACCCTGGAAATGCATATAACAGTCAAATAAACCTGTTCACCTGTAATAGTTGTATTATTCTAATTTAAATCCCTTTGATCAGACTCTGTCGAAGGAAAGTACTGGTGGTAGTAGTATTAGCTGCAACCTATTTTGTTTCAGTTAAGAATGATAGCCTCTAAAATAGCAAAACAACCACAGGCACTGATCATTTGTGTATTTAAATAGGCTACCATTTGTTATCGTAAATTGAAAAATTCTAAACTGGTAATTCTGAGAGTTGATTGAACTGTCAGTGTTGGTCAGGAAACAATAAAAGTCAAAGACATTTAGCCTTATCCTCCATCTGAAAACCATCTGTCAAAACATGTTCAAAAAAGTAACCTTAATTAAAACTTAATTTGGAAAACTTCATATGCTGGTGTGCAACATAGTTAATCTTTGACATTTATTTCCAGATATAAGCAATCACAGTGCCTTTCACCTGTAATCAGTCTATTGTACACACCTCAGTTTTATGTCCCCCCCCCCCCCATCCCCCCCCCAAAAAAGCCAATCTTTGCAGACAGCGGCCAGGGACTCTGAATTATCCTGTAGATCGATTAAAGCTGGAGGTTTTCTAGACAATTGGAGCATAGATGTCATCAAGGCCAATCAAGCCTGGCCCTATTCCTTTCCCATTAAAAAGGCTTCACCTGATTAAGTACATCAAATGAGCAGCCGCACAACTCCTGGAGCAAGAGGCGCACAGGCTGCTGCTAATTTTCAGGTTATAAGCTGTATGTAACGGGGACCAAATGAGTGAGACCAGGGAGAGGGCAATGGTTTTTTCTCCGCCGCGTGTGATCTGTATTTGATGGCGAGCATCAACCGGCCTCTGAGCAGATAGGTTGGACTGATCATTTCTCAGATGACGGGAAGAGAATACAGGGCTGCTGTGTAATATTTCGCTAAAATTAAAAATTGAATAGCTGTCCTCCATGCTATGTCATTCCTTTAACACTATGCCAATTAAAGAGCTCTATGGTGGTACAATCACTCATTTTCAAGAGGGAGATTGAAATTGAATTATGGAGCATGAGAAGAATGAATTAGATACGCTACATGTCTCCCTTGTTTCTCAGCTCTTATCAATCTGAGAGACTGCAGAAGTGGAGCTGAAACTACCCCAAGATCCTCGCTCGTCTCTGCAGGGTTCGTGGCACTTTAGATTCCGTAACTTGATCGAAAGACCAAAACTCCCATCTGCTTTTTGAATCGAATAATTACCTACAATTACATGTGATATGGCTGTGACATGTTGTAAAGTAGGGTCCTATATTGGAACTGCAGTGGCTGAGGATGCTACGGCAAGGTGTTGAGTTTCATGAAGTGTTTTTGTCTTGATGGTTTCCCTTTCTTTTGAAGCACCATATTCTATATTGTTGTGTCCTCCTAAGGATGGACAGAAAATAGCAACACATTGGACATTCTCTCTACCCATGTACAAATCTCCACGCATGCAGGCTGTATGTTTCTTGTCATGATGTTTGCAAAGTGCAGCAGTGATTTAATGAACACATCTATCACTGGAAAATAGAAGAACATGAAAGAGAAGAACAGTCCTCAGTATGGCCTCTCAAATTTTAATTATCTCTCAAGAGACGGTATTTTTACATGTTTATCAAACAGTTTTGACCTCTAATGAGTTCTGCACATTTGAATGTGCCTCACATGTAGACATGCCTGTCATGGTGAAATACAGAATCTACAGTAACCTTAAGAAACGGCGTCTATTTACAAGCGGTTGCTAGTGACTGGAGGACACACCACGGCATCACAATCCCTTGCCGAACACATCAGAAGCCCCTCGGGGAGACAGACGCTTTGGCAGAGCAAAGATATTTTTCAAGCCGTGCGTTTCATTCTTTCAGAAGATACTCTTTCTTCTAAACTGCAAAAATGATCAAATAAGTCAGTGCTTGTGGCTCAGTAGCACGACTGAGAGAAAAAGAAAGCTGACACAAAGAATTACTTGTTTATGTTGCCAGCCTTAAGCTCGATGTGCATGAACGTGTGTGTGTGTGTGTGCGCGTGCTGGCCGAGCAGATCTATGTTTTGGTATTTGTAATCCAGCGAGTACAGGGAAACCCTTTTTACTTTGGTCAGCTCAGGACTTCCCGCACATATAGTCCATCATCATCATTGAAGAGGGAAGTCATGCAAAAATCAAAACACGAGGCACAAGTGGCGGGGAGCTGGACACGGGGTGGATGTGAGGAGTGCCAAGTTCGGGGGGGTGGGGGGGGGGGGGGTTACATAGACCAGCCGGCAGGACACAGAGAATCACTATGGTGACAGCCAATCAGGGGGCTCAGGGGAGTGAGGCTGGGTCAGAGAGGACGGCTTGAGAGGCAGCTGACGGAGGAATCAGCCCTCACTCTGGAATGATTCAACTGACAGCTCCCCCCAGGGCTCCGCCTTTACCAGTCATCCCCAGAGACTGTGGGCTTTACAGTACAGGGATGTGGCTAGCAGTCCTTTTCTTCTGGTGGGGGGGCAATTAAATGGAATTAAAGCCAAGTGAGTACAAACGGTGCAACATCCAGTTAGAATGTTGATGATGTCCTCACCATAATCCTGTTACAGCTGAATATGTAAAAAGAGAAAATGTGCTAAATTTAATACATGGTAAACGTCATTTATCAATATGTGCCACATGCTCGGTGTCGCTACATATTTTTTTTATTTTCCTCCATGTCTGACTTAAACATCTGTTAAAACAAAGTGTTTTCTAACACTTCCTCTTTTTCTTTCTACCCATTACCCCCCTCTCTCATCGATTCATCATCACCCACTCCTCTCCCTCTCCCTCTCTCCACTGTGCTGGGACAGTGTCCACCTGAACAGATGGTCCCGTGTCAATAGGCTGCTATTAACTGGCCACTCTCCGCCGCTCTCATCCAAGACAGCAAAAAGCACATTCAGAGCACCGAGAATAAATCCTCTGCCTCGCCGACGGAGCCACGATAAGACACAACTGAAATTAGCTTTAGTGAAGACGACAACGTTCCCAGTCACTCTCCCATCAAATGCCACTCATTTCCACAAGCATCTGGACTTTTTTTAATACTTCACTCGATGCAAATGCAGAACCCCATGAGTCACGGCTGTCTGAAAAAGTGT